>NW_009952688.1:248757-255969 GCF_000747805.2 Chaetura pelagica | reverse complement strand
AGGTGCATCACTCTAGCCCCACTGCCTGCCATGGTCCTGTCACTGTCTCCAGTCCCACCGCTGTCCCTGGGGGTCTGTGGAACATCTCCATGTCTCCTAAGGGGGCTGCTGCCAGCAGAAAACCCCCTCCTGCATCACTGGGCCCAACACAGGCTGCACTCTCTGAAGGGAAGGATTAGTCCCTCCCTACAGTGCCACTCTCCTTGCTTGCCCTTGGTGTGTCACAGGGCAGCCCCATACTTCTGTTTCCCCCAGCTCATCATGTTGCAGTGTGCTTGGTTCCCTGCTACTAAAAACAGGTGCTGTTGTGGCATTCAGGGACAGTCTGGGCATGCCTGTGGGATGGCACAGGATGAGCAAGGTGGAGAAACTGAATGCAACTGGGGGAAAACATCAAGCACCAAACCCCATCTGGCTGTGGGGTGAGCTGTGTTTCTCTCCAGCCTGTGGCTTTCCCTGCCAAGGTTTTGGGCAGCACCCTTGCTGGAGGAAGGCAAGGGGCAGCCCATATGCAGGTGCAGGACAAGTGTTCCCACCATCACACCTGTTCTGGCTGCCTGGGGTGGCCCTTCTTGTGGTCTGGTGGCCCCAGGCTGGTTGGTAGTGTGAAGGCATTGCAGGGACCACTGTCCAGTGCACCATCCCATTTAATTCATTGCAAATTCTTCCCCCACATGCTCAAAGGGTGTTTAGAACTGGAGGAGTGCATGATGCTCATGCAAACCCATGAGCACAGGGCAATCAGGTGTGACCCACCATGGCTATCTCCCCTGCAAAGCCTTCTGGTTAGTTGGGGAAAACCTGGGGCCACAGAGATAGGGTGGGTCAGGGTGTGGAATGGACGAGGGGGGCTCATGAAGGGCAGGGTCATGGGTGGCTGTGGTAGAGCTCCATGCATTTTTTGAACAGATGTGTTCAGAGCAGCTTGCAGAGCATGTAAGCTGATGATAAGAGTGACTTTAGTCCAGCTCACCCACTTGCAATGACACTCCTTCTTCTGGGCACCACATCTGGTGAAGGTCGAGAGGACCTCCTGCACTCCATGGGGTGGTGGGTTAGAGCAGTGGGCTGGGCTAGGCTCACAGCCTGGCCAGAGCTGGGGTCCTTGGACCATCATGATGCTCTCTCATGCCATGTGCTGGCCCTCATAGTCCACTCTGTTGGGAAGGAGACTCACATGGGATAGCGGGAGCTCCCAGGGAGGGTGGATGGGTTGCAGAGTGGGGAGCCCAGCATCTTCTTCATCTTCTGGATGAGGAAGGACAGCAAGCAGAGACCAGTGGGGAGCATGTGGTCCCATGTCCTGATCCCCTCCCTGCCTCTAGCAGTGCTCAGTGTTGTCCCTGGGCCCCAGAGGCTGCCTGGCCCCTGCCCACCTCCTGCCAGCTGGTACTGCAGGCATGGGGAAGAAACAAAGCAAAGCAAAACAAATCATCCTGAGGCATCTCTGGGGGAGTGGAGTCAGAGTCATTGGAGTGGCTTCCTCTGTGCCAAACACTTTAAGGAAAAAAAGCCCAAACAAATAAACAAGCCAAAATTAAAATGCCTAGCAAGCTCTGTACAACTGGATGCTCCCTACTTTACACTCCCAGCTGCTAAGCCAGCATCTTATTCTCTCCCTGGACAAGATGGGCTGCCAAGGTCTCTTCCAGAACTTGTCACTTGAATCCTGCTTGTATCCCAGAGCCCCTGCAACATGGTCTTCAGGCTCTCATCTCTCTCCAGTTCTGTCTCAGCACGTTGGCAAAAAGCAAACCCGCTCTGCTTTCTGAGCAGCAATGCCACAGACTCAGTCCTTAGCTGTGTTTGTTGATTTGGGACTGAGCTGCAGCTCTTCATGGCCTAAGGACATCACGCCAAGGTTTCTGTGGCCATGCCAGCATGGTCCTGCCTGTGTTGGGGGAAGGGGTCCTACAAGCAGCAGGGTGCCAGCAGTTATGTTGGGGCAACAGTCAGCAGCTGATGGAGGAAGTCTGGACAATGAGCTCTCTCTGTTCTCCTTTTTCTTTGTTTTGCTCAGGATGGTGCTTGACTATGGCCCAGTTCAGATTTTAATACTAGGATGCTGTTCTCTGACCTCGAGGTTTGCAGCTTAAAGAGCCTTGAGAGGTTCATAAAGCAGCCTGGCCACAGGCTCTCCTCAAGGCAAAAAGCATGTTTGTGAGAAAAATCCTGGAGGGTTTGAAGGGCAATGCAGCCCTGCAGACAGAAATAAGAAATGTAGCAAGCGTTTGCTTAGAAATCACAAGCTCTAATTGGTGTGAGGCATCAGGACCTTCCTAAAACATTGGGGGCTGTTTGCTGGCACATGGGAGTTTGGTTTTGTTTTTGGGCTTTGTTTTGGGTTTTGTTCTCCATCATTAATATTCTATTTTTGTGAGTGGAGACTGGGAATTGAAGTGCCAAAATTCAGTGTGACTCCAAGAACTCCTTCCTGCAGTAATCACAGCACAGAGAGGTGGAGTGAGCAGGATCTGCCCCAGAATGCACCCATTTTAGTTGATGTCTCCAGCTTCCAGAGCACTGGGAGTCACCTGGACCATGGGCATCTCATCTCCTGTCTCCCTCCCTCCTTTGTCTCATCTCCTCTGTTCATTGTGTGGTGCCATCAGCTCCATGTCACTGGGGAAAGATTCTGTGGAAAAAAAAAACAACCTGAGACCCCACTTGAATGTAAGCTTAAGAGAAAAAAAAGTATAATCTTTGGCAGTTCTTTAATAGAAGACAACATTCAGTTGATTCCTGCAGTCTCTCTCTGCAGGGAGTGGGAAAATGCTCAGTGCAGGGGAAAGTTAAGTAAAAAGGGGATGAAAATGGCATATCCTATAATTGGTCCAGGCTTTCCTCCATCTCAGGGTGTGGATGTGGGGTTCAGGTACAGTGGTCCAGCGGAATTAATGCCCAGGTGGCACCAGCATTCTTTGAGGAATAGGCTTAGGGCAGTGTTTCTCTGCAACCTCTACCACAGGGATTCAGTCCCTTTCCTGCCCTGCTGTGCCTTCTTCCAACTCCAGTTTCCAGGGCGTGTGATGCTTATTATTATTCTGTGCTTTGCATTGGCTTTTATCACTGCTGGAGCAGATGGCTGGGCTTGGACTGCTGCCTTCTGCTTGCAGAAAGGCTGGTTAACATGATGATAGTTGTGAGGACAGGTAGGGGCTATAGGAGATGTCCCCCTGCAAGGCTGTGAGGGGGAAGAGGGGATGGGCAGCAGCAGCACTGCCCCATGATGGCCATGGCATCCCAGGCTGTGGTAGGCAGGATTTCTGGAGAAGTTCCCAGCAGTATACCTGAGCAATGCTCTCCTGACATTTCCCATGGAGGCAGGATGGCAAGGACCATTCCCCTGCCTGTCCTTGGGCCACAGAGGAGGCAGGCTGTAGCACCCCTGCATGTGTTCCTTGTCCTGCCAGAGACATGGTGTGGGCTGCAGTGTCCCAGTGCATTAAGGTTCACTTGGTCCCTTTGGAGGAGCTTCAAGGTGTGGGTTGAGAGGAAAGGAGCCCACCTTGCTCCTGAAGAAGAAATCTTCTAGACCCTGCAGCTGCAGAGTGAGGATCTTGCTCCTGAGGGTCTTGGGGTCCTGCTGGTCTTTCCACAGCTCCCTGCCCCAGCAGAAGCACATTGCTGTGATACACATAAGCAAGAGATTACCTGTCCTGGGAGCAAATACACCAGTCAGGCAGGCTCCCTAACAGCCTCAGATGTTTCATGGGTTGGTTGTTCCTCCCCAGACCATCCCATCTCCCCCTGGAGTCCCTATCCTCTGCAGTATGCCCTGGAAAGCAGCCCCAGTTTTAGCTGGGCTGGTGCTCCCTCCAGGAGAGCCTCCTACTTCATCTCCACGGGCAGCAGCTTTGGTTGCTGCCTTTCTCACTGAGACATCCTACTGGCAACACTCAGGGAAGATGGAGCAACTCCAGACTTCAGCCCATGTCTTGGAGCCAAGGGGGCTGCAAGCCTGTGTCTACCTTCAGGGGCATGTCTTTAACCAAAGAAGCTGGGAAATTTTTTTGAAGGCCATCCTTCCACCTTCTGTCCATCTGTCTTAGACCACGAGAGCAAGAGGGTCTGCGCAGCCACCCAAGGGTCCCGCAGCACTCCCTGCTCCTTCCTCCAGCACATTCTTTCACTTAGCATCTCTGGAAAGGGAGAAGATGGAGGAAGGAAAGTTGCAGTCTTCGAGAGCTGTGAGTGAATTAATTTTGTCTGGCTCCAGACATCCCTGTGGCTCTTGTAGTCCAGGAGGGCAGTGCTAATTGCCCTGTTGACAGCAGGGGGTTAAATTAGATTTAAGAAGGCTTTTCAAGCAGCAGGGGCTCTGGCTCTGCAGGTAGGGCTTTCTGATAGCACATCTTAAGGCAATGATAAAGCCTCTCTTTTCTCTCCTCCTCTTAAGCAGAAAAGTGGAGTTTAGTGCTGACAGGGCATTGCAAGGCCAGGAGGTTTCATGGCACTTAGCAAATGTACGACATTAAGCAACAACTGGTTTTAATTCTCCTTCCCCTCACATTGCTGCCAAGGAGGAGATGGCACTCAGTGTTTTTGGGCGCCCAAATGCTGCTTTCTGGGCTGCCTCACGGCCCACGGGGCTACCCACAAGCAGTGTGATCCCTGAGGGAAGTGGGGCAGGAGAGTGTCCTGCCCACTGTAGTGCTTCCCTGCTCATCCCGGCAGGGATCCACCTTGCCTGCCAGGAAGGAGAGCATCTTGCTGCAGGACACCCCAGGTCCCTGGGACTGGGGAAGGCTGTGGCAGGGTCTCTGCTAGCTAACAGGTGGGCTGAGTATTTGAGAGTGGCTTTGGTCAGGGTGTTTCTGTGGGGCTGGGGACCAGGAGGTGTCTGCTGTGGGTGTGTCCCATGCAGGTGCACTGTAATGAATACAGATGGTATCTGCACTACAGGTGTAGCATCACACCTCGGGGACAGGCAGATTGTGACCTCTCCTGCAGGATGGGTGTTCTGTGGTGTCTACAGTCAGCATCTGTGGTACAGGTGTATGGTACCACCTACTGTGAGGATCTGCAGCTCAGGTGTACTGCAGTGTCTGCATTCAAGGCCTGCAGTACAGGTGTATCATAGCATCTGCAGCCACTGTCTGCCGTACAGGTGTATCTTTGCATCTACAGTCAGTTCCTGCAGTACAGGCACTGCAGAGCTCCTTGGGAAGGCTCTTGGTGGGGCTGCTGGAGGGGCACGTGGGAAGGAACAACTTAATGGAGTATTTTTCTCCCAGTCACCACGTCAGGTGCTGTAACAGCAGCTAGCAGGTAATTGCCCAACAGAAAACCCTGTTGTGGAAACACTGGGTTTTGAAAGTAACTTTTTTTTTTTTAAATCTTTTTTATTATTTTTTTTTCCCTATGGCAGGGGGGTTTCAACTAGATGATCTTTAAGGTCCCTTCCAACCCAAACCATTCTATGATTCTGTAGCTCTGTGATTCCAGAAGGGGGTCTTACTTATTTATCGTGGCTGGAAGAAGGCTGTGGAAGGTGTTGGAGTGGGAGGTCGGGGTACAGCCCATGTCCCTCACTAGCCAGGGACAGCCCTGCCCTGAGCTGCCATTTCTAGCTGGCTGTCACCTGTTAATACCCCAATGCCAGCAAGCACCCCCTGTCCTTCTAAGACGGAGCTGGAAAGGAACCATCTCCCTAAGTACTCAGAAGAGGGTACTGGGACTGTTCAGCAAATGAAGGCATGCTACCTTCTGCCTGGGTACACGATCCTCTTTGGTCTTGCTGCCCACCTCTGCACTGTCCTCACCCCATCCTGCCACAGCAGTTAATGTCACATCACTGTGCCCCTTCAGTCCTGTTTGTGGGGACAGCCCATGTGCTTGCCTTTGTGTGGGTCTGGCCACATCTTGCTTACATGTAACCTGATCCATCTCAGGAAAGACAGGGCTGGAAATGCGTTTGCTTCAGACCAAAACCTGTCAGAGAAGGCCATGTTCATGTGTACCTTGAGTTGTCTAATTCTAAGACCACGTCCCATTTCCCGTGGTGCAAAAGACAAGACAGGGAAGCATTGACAAGTCAATGTCTCCCAAAACAAGAAGCTGGGAACAGTGAGGAAGGCTACCAGAGTTGGCTCCAGCTCCACAGCTGCTCGGCCTCCACATCTCCTGTGCTCCCCTCACCTCCCCCTGCTCCTGCCCAGGTTCCTCCTTCCTCTCCGCCGCCAATAAGTGATTGAGAACAGGGCCAAAAGCAAATATTCTCCAACCTTATTTTCTGCGGATGACTAAGTTTCCCACTGCTGGGTTTGCTGTGTAATAAATGCAGTTCCCTGCTGTCACCTCTCTAACTGGGTCCCTGGTGGAGCAGGGTTGCAGCCTGCAGAGCTGGACACCTGGCGAGCTGCTGCTCGCTGGCCCATGCACCCGCATGCCGGGGTGCTGGCTTTCACTAGAGAAACCTTTAAATGAGCAAATAAAGCAAATGGAAATTTGCATCAGAAGCATCTGCAGAAATTGTGATGGTTTTGTTATGAGCTTGGGGAAAAAAAAAAAAAAGGTCAACATGGCTTTGGGCAAAATAGGCAAACAAAGCAAATACGGCGTGGGAAATTGCGATTCAAGTGAGGAAAAGTTGAGTTTCTGGGTAAATACTTCACACTAAAATATCTCTGGCTCCTGCCTGGTGGCCAAGCTCATCTCCAAGAAGAAATGAGGTTTTGCAGTGCACAAGCAGCCAAGCAGTAAGGTCCCTCTGCCACTACTGGGAGTTTCTGCCTGGGTCCTGGCCATGCCATGGAGTCCCCAGGTACCTTGGCTGGGTCCCTCCTCTCTCATTTTCCACCTCTAACCAAACAACATCTCCCTCAAGACTGCCAGTGCTTTGGGGACAGGAATCATCCCTTGCCATGTAACTCTGGTGCTTGTCTCTTCATGGACCTGGCCTCAAGTGAGGCGGGTGAGCAGGAGCAGCAATAATTATTATAACGGCTGATAAGAGAGGAAGCAGCAGGAAGGAGTGAATGGTTTTGCTCCCTGGTAGGACCAAGATGTAGAGCATAATGGTTGGTGATTCTATTTGCCCTAGTGCAAGCCACACTGAAAGCTACAGGCAGCAGATCTCACGCTTTTCAAAGATCTGGTTGATTGCTGGAGGGGTTCCTGTCCTGGGTCCCATTATTGCCACTGTTCACAGAGATGGGATGCCTGTGCTGCACAGGGGTACCTGGGCTGCAGTCCAGGGTTGCTAATGCA
>NW_009952688.1:241225-248424 GCF_000747805.2 Chaetura pelagica | reverse complement strand
TTCCTCCTCGCCTCCACTTCCTCCTGCCACTCACCAACTTCCAGGACTGTGGGGTGGGAATATTCAGGGACAGGTGAATTTGGGATTGGTAAGGGAGTGTTGGCTCCTGGTTTGCAATCAGCTCCCAAGCTGCTTGGGGTCTTGCATACCAGTGCTGGCATGAGATTTGGCATTGTCATCTGCCTTGGGTCCTGGTCATCACCTGATCCCCAGGCAGCCACTTGCAATGGCACCTAGCACACAGGCAAGGGGGTTGCAAGGGAGCTGTTCTGCAGGCATGGGAACAGTGGGACAGATGGAGGATGTGGAGGAGAGAACAGGCATAAGCAAAAGAGAAACAGGACAGAAGAGGCAGAGTGAATTATAAGGATGCTGTAATTAGCTCTTAGTTCTCCTAGGCCAGAGTTTCAAGGGAGGGTCACCTTCATTATCTCTGTTTTACAGGCAAGGAAACTGAGGCATGGGGTGGTGGTGAAAGCAATTTCCTGGAGGTGACCTGGCATGGCTGAGCTGGGAGCAGAGTTTGGGGCTGGTGTGTCTATGCTCTGCCAGCACAGCTGTACCACAGCCAGCTCTCAGTGCCAGCCTTCACTGCCCAAAGCCAGTGCTGTAAATTCAGCAGCAAAGCCATGAGTCTCTTCTGTGTCTGTCTCCTGGCTCCCCATTTTCAGGGCCCCTGTCCCACCACCACCATTTCTGCACCTGAGAAGCATTTGAGACCAGGCTGCACCCCAGAATCTGCTCGTGGCATCCTTCTCAGCCACGCTTGCCTTCCCCTCCAACCATGCAAAAGCTTGTGTCCTGCTGCAAACCTGAGGCCATCTGGGCTCCTGCAACAGCCGTGTTGGGTAATGGAATATGTTTTGCTGGGGTTTTTTTCTCTGTCTGGTACCGCTCCCCCTTTATTTAGGTTTAAATGGATGCCATCTGGCTAACGAGCCCATACTCATGTTCTAGATTAAAAGGCAATCCTCTATGCGTTACTGATACAGCACTGGAGATTAGAGAGGTTTAAACGGTTTTGAAGGTGTAATTTGCTTTTCATGCATGGAGGTATTTACCTCCTCGTGGGTGGGCCAGCATCCTCATTGCTGTCTCCTCCCGGCTCTGGTCTTCTCTGCCAGTCCTGGCTGCAGGAAGAGGAGCACTTGGGCACCTCCAAGCTTGGCAGAGCTGTACAGGGCTTCCTTGCAGTTGTTTCTGCCCTTTGTCCAGTTCTGGGGAGGTTTGTTGTTGCAGGGAGGATGTTCCCTGCTGGTCCCAAAAGCTCAGCATGCCTCCATCCCTCTGCTTTCTCAGTTGTCCTTCCCCCCCCACCCCTCTGCACCCCATCGTCCCCTGGGATGTGACGTGGCTCACTGGGATGGAGCAGCCTCTGCACCTCTCCCAGCTCAGAGATGGAGATGAACCATGGCCCATTGGGATGTTGGTGGCAAGTGGCTGAGGAAGCATGCAGCACCTTTCAGTCACTGCAAAGACACCAGTGAGGTCTACAGTGCCCTTAGCCTGCCCAGAAATGCTGCTGCTGTATCATTGGTCTGGCAGACAGCACAGTGCTCCATGTTAGAATCAGAAGGGGCAACACAGGAGGCTGCAGGAGCAGCTGCCCATGCTGGGATGGGCATTTTGTACATCCTAAGGAGCACTGGCTGCTGCTGTGAAGTGCCTGGGTGTGCTTCCATCTCCTCAAGAATACTCTGCAAACCACTTGCAAGCAATGTCTGCTCCTAGGGTGATGCTGTAACTGTCAGGGAGAGCCCAGCACTAGGGTTTAACTTTCTTAAGGGGAAGGATGAAAATGAGACGAGGTAAAAACAGTGTTCGTGCAAGGTGCATCATTGCCTCAGGGTACCTGGTTTTGCTGGCAGCTCCCATGGGAAGTGCCACAGGCCACTGAGCAGGGAAGTGTGCTCCAGCAAAATGCCTCATTTAGCGGCAAGTTCCCCTGTAGCTGAGATGAAGTCTTGCTCTGTGGCCGTTTCCTTGTGGTCTCATCACACCCTTTGGCTGCCTGGGAGGGACTGGCTCTGAACACACCACCTCTGAGTTCTCCTGACTGCTCCTGCCTGTGTTTGCTTCCACAGATGGCTAACCCTGTCCCATCAGCCTGCTGCGTGGTGCTTGCTGCAGTGGTGGTGGTGTATGCACAGAGACACAGCCAGCAGGGTAAGTCTCTTCCCATCTCTTCCACCTTGGGCATCCCAAAAATTGTGGGTGACACTCCTCTGACCTCTCTCCTGGGGCAAGCTGAGTGCACTCTCCAGGTTTACCTGATACTACATTACTGGATGTTTTCCCCCTTGCCCTGTCCTGATCCTGCATGTCCCAGAGTGCCCCTGCCACCAGGGCATTGCTTCCCATCTCTTCACCCCTCATTGCTGCGTGCTGCTCTCTGCAACCATGAAAATATGAAGGGATGGGTGGGTGGGAAGAAGCAGCAGCTCGACAGGCCCAAGCTCCAACACCCTACCCCCATGACCATGATGAGTGCCTCATCCTTCTTTCACCTCCTTGGGGTAATTTCACCCCCATTGCCTCCACCCACCTGTACCCATGACTAGCTCCTGCCACTCCAGGATGGCAGAGGATTTGGGGTTTACATTAGCAATAGCTTTAGAGATAAGAAATTTTAGAGACACCAGTGATCCTGCGTCCTGGCAGGATTAAGAAGGTTATAGGGTAGTGGCTTGAGTTCCACTGTGGAGTCACCTATAGCAGCCCTGCAAAAATGGGACAAAACAGAGAACCTCCGAAATTGACTGGCTTTCCTGGCAGTCAACCTGGCTGTAGTTGCTTTTGGTTGATTACAGAGGAGAATTTTTCTGATAAAGTCCAGTAAGGACATCTGTGCATCTGTAGGCTCTGAGGGACTGCAGAACACAGCCAGAGCACACCACTGAGCTCACCTAAATCCAGCTGGGTGGATTCACGTTGCTGGAAGCTGACAGCCTTGCTTGCTTGGACACAAAGCAGCTGGGGTTCAGTGGCATGTCCCCATCATGTGGGAACAGCTACTCTCAAGACACAGAGAGAACTTGCTGAGTGGCATTGCAGGAGTGTTCTCAGTACCTTCCCAAGGTGCCTGCTTGGAGCATTTGGGTGCTGAGCTCTGTGCTGCTTGTGATGGTGTGATGCTTTCTGCAGAGAAGCAATGCTGACTGGTCCTGCAATGCCTGCAGCACCACTGGCTGGGAAGCTTTGCGGGACCCAGTGTCATGGCTGCCAAAGCTTCCCTTGCATGCACTGTGCTGCTTCCCTCCATGCTATGGGACAGCAGAAGTGACAGCTAATTCAGAGTTAAACACACTTGAAATGTGTTGTCTAGACAGAGACATTTTGCTGCTGGCAGCAGCATTCTGGCATAGAGAGCACGGCCCTGGGAAAGCTCCCTGGCCAGGCAACAGTCACCTTCTCCATGATCCATCAGGATTTAGAGATTTGGCAGCATCGCCTCCCTGTCCTTTTGTACCTTCCACTTTCCCTTGCCTGTCTGCGTCCAAGAGGGAGCTGTCTGGGGTATCAAAACCGAAGCTGGTGAGACCCGAGTGCTTCAACAGACACCTGGAGGGAGCCAGAGAGGCTGCTCTGTGCTAAAGGGTGTAAAAAGGAGAGCTGGGAGTGGAGCTGGGTATAAGAGCTGGAGAAAGGCTAGTAGGGCAGTTCCAGAACCATCCTCAATCTGTTTCCCAGGGTCATGATGCATCTCTTTTGGACACTTTCCTGAAACACAGAGGTGATGCTTTGGGCAGGGGCTTTGGAGCAGCAGGTCTCCTGCCCAAGCTGTCCTGCCCACCTTGGAGAGTCTGCACATAGGCAGATGGAGTTGGGAAGCATCTGCCCCATGTTGTGGACCTGAGAAGTGTGATTCATCCCTCCATTTCCCAGAGCTCACCCTGCTGCCCTTTGCAGCCTTCCCCACCAGCTGGACACTTGGCCTGGGAAAGCACAGAGGGAATGTGGTGGGAGGACAGATTAATCCCACTGATGGCAGGGACAGGGTGGAGTAGGGGGGAAGACGCTGGCAGAGAGTCCATTTATCATGCACTTGAGGCACGCTCGACTTTAATAGCTCGTGAAGCACTTTAAGGGATGCATTAGCACTGAATACTTGAGTGAGGAGGATGTGACAAGCTGTTAAGTGAGCATGAGCACCGGCTGCCTGCTCCTGGCTCTCACGTGCACCCTGGTGATTACTGGAGCGTCCTCCAAAGTGCCAAATGAATTAATAAAAGCAGTGTCAGGCTCAGCAGAGGTGAGGCTGCTGGTGCCTCAACCCCTCTGCTGCTCATCTTTGGGCCATCTCCATGGAGACAGGAGAGCTAAGGGTGTGTTTGTCTGGGATGCTGGAGCTTCCCACGGCTGGGCGGGGAATGGAAGGGGCTCAGAGGTCATTGGATTTGGGGGCTGTCCCTCCCTCTGATGGCACAGGTCCCTTGCTTTTCATCCCTGGCGGGTTGCTAATGTGGCACCCACACCATGCCATTGGGCAACACCACATCCAGCAACCCATGGGGTGGGCAGTGTGTGGTGGGAGACTGGAGACATGGCTCAGGGCAGCCCCGAGGGTATCTCAGAGGGTGGCAGTGACGTGCTGGCTTGTGCCCTGGGTTTTGTGTATCATGCTACAGGGAGGCAGGAGCACCGGCTGCCTGCTCCTGGCTCTCACGTGCACCCTGGTGATTACTGGAGCGTCCTCCAAAGTGCCAAATGAATTAATAAAAGCAGTGTCAGGCTCAGCAGAGGTGAGGCTGCTGGTGCCTCAACCCCTCTGCTGCTCATCTTTGGGCCATCTCCATGGAGACAGGAGAGCTAAGGGTGTGTTTGTCTGGGATGCTGGAGCTTCCCACGGCTGGGCGGGGAATGGAAGGGGCTCAGAGGTCATTGGATTTGGGGGCTGTCCCTCCCTCTGATGGCACAGGTCCCTTGCTTTTCATCCCTGGCGGGTTGCTAATGTGGCACCCACACCATGCCATTGGGCAACACCACATCCAGCAACCCATGGGGTGGGCAGTGTGTGGTGGGAGACTGGAGACATGGCTCAGGGCAGCCCCGAGGGTATCTCAGAGGGTGGCAGTGACGTGCTGGCTTGTGCCCTGGGTTTTGTGTATCATGCTACAGGGAGGGGCAAGGGGGCAGCAAAAGAGGGTGTTTGTGGGGCAGTCTCCCATGGCATTCCCCCTTGTGCCACCCCAACTGGGAGGCATGGGAGTAGGTAGGACATCTGGCTGTAGACAGGGGATGCCACCCCTCAGGAGAAATAACCCTGGTTTCTTGGGTTGTATCATCACCGCTGGAATAGCTCAAGCCATCGAATGGGGATTGCTCCCATCCCACCTCACCATGGAGTCTTTGGTTTTGGCGCAGTCAGGTGGGACCATAGACACTTCTGGAGCCACCAGCACTGCTGCCAGCTGGGAGTTGTACCATGTACTCACAGCTAATCCCACTGCTGCTAAACTCACCGCCCTGTGTCCCCCAGGCCCTAAGGCTGGGTGGCTCTGGCAGGCTCTGGAAGGACCCTTACCACGGGTGAGATCACTGCTGCTGCGTTGAAGGCACATCCTTCCCTAGCCTGGCCAGGGCAGCCATGCAAGGTAGTTTACAATGGCCACTGAGTTTAGCAAAGGAAGAGGGGTTGCACTGGGTAAAATTGGAAGGGGGAAAAGAAGAGGTAAGGCTTGCAAAGTTTAGCTGCCAGGGTATGTTGATGTGGAGTGATATTTGGCCTTTCTGCTGGACTCACTGAGCAAGTGATCCAGGGATGTCCCTCCAATGAGTGGGTAAGCACTGAAAGGAAATCAGCTTCAGACAGGGCTACTGGAAGGGAGGCAGCCTGCCTCCAGATTTGGGCATGGTCTCAGGCAGCTGTGGGCTGTTCCCACCCACAGAGGTTCCAGCCAGTGCAGAGGGATGGAGAGCAGCTGCAAGAAGAAGCAGGAGGGGAAACAGGAGGCAAAACTGACTGGAGAACATGGAGCCCTCTCCCTAGCAGGGCTAGGGCACCCTCAAAGGAAAGGGAGAGGCCACAGCATGAGCCCTGGGACTTTGCCAAAGCACCTTAGGTGAGAAGTGTGTACATAGTGGAGGTGCCTAACCATGTATAAGGCCATAAAGCATATGTGAATGGGTGATTTCAGCTCTTTCTATTCATTGCCATGACTGCCTGTGGATGGACTTAGCTGTTCTCAGTAGACCAAGGGCTACAGCAGTCCTGGGAAGAGGGTACTTTCCTTCCTTGGGCTCCTGCCATGACCAAAGCATCTTCCCCATCCATCAGCTCTGCCAGACTTATGTCCACATCTGTCCCAGACTGAAATTTCTCTGCTTTTAAAAGAGGAGTAATTCTGCTTTATTGATCCTCACCTTGCTGAATTAACTCATGTTTAAACAATAGTTATGTTTTCACCCAGGAGAGGAGACAAAGAGATAAATGTCTCAGGAAAATGAATGCGTTTCAGATGCCACATGCTGGGGTTAATTTATTGATGGGCACAGAAGCTGCTATCTCCTCTCTTTCACACCAGCAACAAGCAATTAGCCCCCATCATTCCTCAGCCGAGGAAAAGAAAGAGATTTTGTTTCATTACTTTCCCTTCTCTCTTTCTCTCTTAAGCCCTGCCGCTAATCTTTTGCAATCGGTTCTGCTGCAAAGCCTCCCGGGAGTTCCAGTTTGCATATCCCTTGTTAGAAATGCTGCCTACATTTCAGCTAAGACAAAGCCCAGACTGGTAAACAGCCTTCAAAATGCACAGCAAAGCCATGCAAATTGGCTTTTTGAAGAGAAACCAACTGTAGATATGTCCCTGTCTCCCCTCCCTGTATTGTACAACCTTCTATGTGTGGCTTTTGTTGGCTGACAGGGTTGCAACCATCTCTTTCCTCCTCCTGCACCTGTCAGCTCATGCAAGTCCCCAAAGCATCTGCCTGGCACTATTAAACTAGTTCCTTTTCTTTTGGAAGTGTTCTTTGGGTTTTCTGGATAGGAGATGGTTTGCAGATTCCTGCAGGAACATGTAGTTTGTTTGTAGACATCTGAGTGGTTTTTGGTTGTTCATGTTTTTTGCTGTTCGGTTAAGGGATTCAAATGATATAATGAACTACTTCGGTCATGAGGCTTGCTCTTGTGCCCATGAGTGCCCATGAGTCCTCTCCTCTCCTCTCCTCTCCTCTCCTCTCCTCTCCTCTCCTCTCCTCTCCTC
>NW_009952688.1:227784-241196 GCF_000747805.2 Chaetura pelagica | reverse complement strand
CACTCCTCTCCTCTCCTCTCCTCTCCTCTCCTCTCCTCTCCTCTCCTCTCCCCCAGCTTCCTGTTGGATTTCTGTGCCCCTGCAGTACAGTGGTCACTTACGTTGGGCCTGTTATCCACCAAGACCCCCAGGTCCCTTTCCACAGGGTTTTCTCCAGCCTTGACAAGGCTGTAACCAGTCAGTTTCTCCAAGAGGAGTCTGTGGGGGACCGTATCAAAAGCCTTGGAGAAGTCCAGGTAGACTTTGTCCACCGCTCACCCTGCATTGACCGAGCGAGTCAGTTTGTCATAGAAGGTGATCGATCTGGTTTGTGAAGCAGGATTTGCCCCTGGGAAATCCATGTTGGCTTTTCCCAATCAGGTGATTCAGTTGAGCCCCTTTACCCTTCAAGGAAACTTCCCACTGGATTTCTTCCAACTTAGCCCTGAGAGAGCTGAAGAGCTAAAATCTAAAACCTTTGTTCTTAAATTAACCTTCATCATGCTCAGCAGTATCCCAGACTCCACAATACTCTTCATTACGTAGCACCTTCCCACCACCCATGACACTACCTGGCCTCTTGGGTCAGGTTTCCTTGTCACCTCAGCACACTGGCACTTTGTCTGCACGTGGCTCCTGCCAAGGCACTGTCAGCATGGTCCTCCTCGAGATGTAGCCCTGCTTTCTGAAAGTCTGAACTGCATTCCTCTACTGGAGATGTACAGGCTTATGCTTGCCTGCATAAAGCACATGAGCTTGCTGAGGGAGGGCCAGTATATTAACTACTCCAGAACTCTGCATGTGATGGGCTTATCCTTTCCATTATATACATCAGCCTTCGTGTTGCTAGCAAACTTTGCCAGCAACAGTTTTATGTTGCTTTCAAGATAATTGATAAAATGACTGATTAGCAACGAGCCAAGAACAGATCCCTGAGGGGCTACATGGAACACCCTCCTGCAATGATGATTCCCCATTAACAATTAATTCCCCATTAGCAATTACATGTTTTAATCCTTTTTGGTGTAAGTCTGGATGCTATCATTATCCAGCTGGCTGAAATACCAGCCTTGCTCCATACTGCAAAGCCCTGTTCAATGTGTGAGCTGGTTTTGGAACATTTCCATGGAACATCTCAGGTTAGGAAGCAAAGTTTGGTGCACCTGCCCCTGCATCCCTTTCTCTTTGCAAGACTTATTGAAGGCTTCATGGAGAACTTGGAGAGACAGAAGCAAGGCACAGTACTGGATCAATAAAAGGACGTGTCTTGGCACTGGAAAGATGTCATCAGGGTTTGCTCAGTGCAGTCAAAGTCATGGGGCTTAGCTCAGCCTGTCCTTGGGCTGACTGGACTCGGTTCATGCTGGTGTTCACATAATCTGCTGAAGGAGCCATCCCTACATGTAAAACCTCATTCCCAGGGCATGTCATGAGTAGATACTCCTGCCTTGGTGGTACAAGAGGGAAAAGACACAAGCACCAGGTATTGCTGAAGGTGTGGACACCCCAGGATGGCAGCATCCCTGTCTCCTCTGTAGGCAACTCGTGTACCTGAGAGATGAGTCAGCCTGACTCACTGGGGACACTTTACCCCTCCTTGAAGGCACCAGCACCACTGGCTTGTGTGCAGCAATTAGGATTTGAGCTTCTTCACCAGACAGAGCCTGCTGCAATAATTCTAAATGCTGCCATGCAAGGGCAGATGTCCACTGTTTGCCTCCTTTGCCTCCCCAGTTGCTTTCTGGGCCTAAGCTAGCCACCCCATGCTGGCTCTCCTCTCCTCTCCTCTCCTCTCCCCCAGCTTCCTGTTGGATTTCTGTGCCCCTGCAGTACAGTGGTCACTTACGTTGGGCCTGTTATCCACCAAGACCCCCAGGTCCCTTTCCACAGGGTTTTCTCCAGCCTTGACAAGGCTGTAACCAGTCAGTTTCTCCAAGAGGAGTCTGTGGGGGACCGTATCAAAAGCCTTGGAGAAGTCCAGGTAGACTTTGTCCACCGCTCACCCTGCATTGACCGAGCGAGTCAGTTTGTCATAGAAGGTGATCGATCTGGTTTGTGAAGCAGGATTTGCCCCTGGGAAATCCATGTTGGCTTTTCCCAATCAGGTGATTCAGTTGAGCCCCTTTACCCTTCAAGGAAACTTCCCACTGGATTTCTTCCAACTTAGCCCTGAGAGAGCTGAAGAGCTAAAATCTAAAACCTTTGTTCTTAAATTAACCTTCATCATGCTCAGCAGTATCCCAGACTCCACAATACTCTTCATTACGTAGCACCTTCCCACCACCCATGACACTACCTGGCCTCTTGGGTCAGGTTTCCTTGTCACCTCAGCACACTGGCACTTTGTCTGCACGTGGCTCCTGCCAAGGCACTGTCAGCATGGTCCTCCTCGAGATGTAGCCCTGCTTTCTGAAAGTCTGAACTGCATTCCTCTACTGGAGATGTACAGGCTTATGCTTGCCTGCATAAAGCACATGAGCTTGCTGAGGGAGGGCCAGTATATTAACTACTCCAGAACTCTGCATGTGATGGGCTTATCCTTTCCATTATATACATCAGCCTTCGTGTTGCTAGCAAACTTTGCCAGCAACAGTTTTATGTTGCTTTCAAGATAATTGATAAAATGACTGATTAGCAACGAGCCAAGAACAGATCCCTGAGGGGCTACATGGAACACCCTCCTGCAATGATGATTCCCCATTAACAATTAATTCCCCATTAGCAATTACATGTTTTAATCCTTTTTGGTGTAAGTCTGGATGCTATCATTATCCAGCTGGCTGAAATACCAGCCTTGCTCCATACTGCAAAGCCCTGTTCAATGTGTGAGCTGGTTTTGGAACATTTCCATGGAACATCTCAGGTTAGGAAGCAAAGTTTGGTGCACCTGCCCCTGCATCCCTTTCTCTTTGCAAGACTTATTGAAGGCTTCATGGAGAACTTGGAGAGACAGAAGCAAGGCACAGTACTGGATCAATAAAAGGACGTGTCTTGGCACTGGAAAGATGTCATCAGGGTTTGCTCAGTGCAGTCAAAGTCATGGGGCTTAGCTCAGCCTGTCCTTGGGCTGACTGGACTCGGTTCATGCTGGTGTTCACATAATCTGCTGAAGGAGCCATCCCTACATGTAAAACCTCATTCCCAGGGCATGTCATGAGTAGATACTCCTGCCTTGGTGGTACAAGAGGGAAAAGACACAAGCACCAGGTATTGCTGAAGGTGTGGACACCCCAGGATGGCAGCATCCCTGTCTCCTCTGTAGGCAACTCGTGTACCTGAGAGATGAGTCAGCCTGACTCACTGGGGACACTTTACCCCTCCTTGAAGGCACCAGCACCACTGGCTTGTGTGCAGCAATTAGGATTTGAGCTTCTTCACCAGACAGAGCCTGCTGCAATAATTCTAAATGCTGCCATGCAAGGGCAGATGTCCACTGTTTGCCTCCTTTGCCTCCCCAGTTGCTTTCTGGGCCTAAGCTAGCCACCCCATGCTGGCCCAACCTGGCTGTAGCTCAAGTTGCAGAATCTTTGTGTTATTCTGATGCCTTTGTAAGGAAAGTCCATCACCACCTTCAGCACAAGATACATCTCCTGAAAGGTTCCCTGTCTGCAAAGTAAAAGAAAACTGCAAAAATAGCCCCAGGTCCTGGAACATCTTTTTCTATTACTGGACATCCCTCTGAGCTCAAGTAGATTTCCTGCCCAGACACAAGAGTGAATTATGGCAGAGCTCTTGGAGGCTGACCTTGTGGTCAGCCAGAGCATGGGCTTGCTAATAAATGTGGTCAGCCTCTACCGCAGACAGCCTATTTTTAGTGCCTGTGTTTCCTTGCCCACTGCCTCATCACCCTGCAGGTCCCAGAGCTGAGCACCTTCTGGGGGGCTGGCTGCTGGTCCAGGATAGCCCCACAGGGTGCACGTTCCAGGCTCACTCCTGCCTGGGCACTGGGAAATGGAGCAGGTTTACTTCCGTGTGGTATCTGTTAATTTTGCTCTGCAGAAATCTACAGTGCACAGAGTGGGGTGATCTGTCTTTCTGGGGAGCACTGTTAGAGGACAGCTCAGCTCGTGCCCATCAGACAGGGAACACTGAGCTTGCAGCACTCACCCAGGGTCTGTGCTTGGAAAATAGCGGCAGGGTAGCTTGAAATTGGTGTCCTGTTGTGCAAAGTGCTGCTGCATGCATGAGGAGGGATAGTCTTGAAGTGAGGGAGAGAAGAAAAGGAAAAAGATTAGAGGGACTGGCACTTAGGGGAGGAGGGGCATGGCTTTATGGCTCCAGGGCTTTGAAGACCTGCTTTTTGTGAGTTACTGAAATTTGGAGACACACAAAGGACATTGCAAAGAAGCTACCTGTTTTTTCTGTGCAAGTCTGTCTGGAGGCACTTGAACTGAATTTACTTCTTTTTGGGAATGGAAGCAGTTATTTGAAATTGAGCCAATGGAGATGAGGTTCTGGGACAAAGTGAGGATTTGTCCTCTGGCCCACGTGAACATAGAATCATAGAATCATCAAGGCTGGAAAAGACCTTTGAGATCAAGTCCAACTGTCAGCCCTACAAGCCCTAACCACTAACCCATCTCCTGGAACACCACATCTACCTGTTTTTTGAACACCTCCAGGGATGGTGCCTCCACCTCCCTGAGCAACCTGTTCCAATGCCTCACCACTCTTTCTGGGAAGAAGTTTTTCCTAATATCCAATCTGATCCTCCCCTGACACAACTTGACCCCATTTCCTCTTCTCCTATAACCAGTCACCAGGGAGAAGAGGCCAACACGCACCTCTCTGCAACCTCCTTTCAGATCCAAGACCTTGGAAGGAAATCTAGTAGAAGTCTAGAAAATATCTGGCATGCTAACAAAAATAGGAATCCTTCCATCAGCTGCAGGTCTGATGTGTTGAAGAAGATCACAATGCTGTAAAAGATATTTAAAAAATTAATTGGCTCAAGACTAGGAGTCAGGGTCTGACAAGTTTTGGACAAGTCAGTCTGTGTTTCCACAAAACTGGTGAAAATTGTTCACATCTGTGGTGAGAAGTAGGATCACAGTTTGACAGGATTGATTACTTCTCCCAGTGGCAAGGAAAACTGTGTCTCAGTAGTCTCTTAGACTTCATTGAACATATTGATGAGAAATGGAGGAGAAGGAATGGGGTTTATCATCCACTCAGGCACCCACAGAAGCTTTGGATGAGGAACCTTCAGCCCTGGATGAAACTCTGGGAATTACTGCTGGCAGAAGCAAAGCTGCTGTGACCTGTGGAGAGGAAAAAGGACTTGCTAGTGTGATAAGCAGGTGGACAACATTGGGCAGGTAGCATTGCTTAGTTCATGGGGTATCTGTGTAAGCCAGCTGGGTCCTTGCTGACAAATCCTTGCTGAAACCTGCTGGACAAGCCCAGATCATGGGGAGAGGCTGGAGGGCTGGATAAAGGTCATCTTTTCAGAATGTCTTCATCCCATTGTGTGAAGCAGGATCATTGCTTCCTCTGCCAACACTTTGTTGTAAATCAAAGCATTGCCATAGTAGCTGGCAACCCCCAATACTGGTGGAACCCAGAATCTCCTTTTCATTGATTTTCAGGCCCAGGGAGCTGAGGCACAGCCCAGCACATGGGGAATAGGAGTTTTGCTCTTTGTGTGAGCTCTGGCTGGTGCAGAAGAGCCATGTCCTGTTCTGGCACTGAGCTCCTTTTGGGGAGAAGGGAAACAATCCTCATCCATAGGGTACATCTCATGTTCTTTTATGGCCATTGTTGCGTTTTCAAAGGCTTCCAGAAATGGACGAGCTCATAAAACACTGACAGTTGGAGTGGAAATCTTTAGTGCTTATGGGGTTTATCTTCAATTAGGCTCCAAAAGTTCAGAAGGATCTCACCTCAGAAGTCACATGTGGCCATCCATGGCTGGAGGGAACCAGCCATCTCACATTGACAAAGCAGCCTGTTACTCACCAGCCCATTCAGCGACACATGTCCAGATGAACAAAGGATGGTGGTGCCACTCATTATTTATCCCCTTTGAAGGGCTTCCAGTATCTGAAGTCCTGCATTGTAGGCTCCCTTGGGACTCCAAAGTTGATCTCTGGTCAGGCTAAAAGGGCAACATGCTGCTGCTCCAGGCACCACTTGCAGGAGCCCATGACCTTAGAAGAGGGTTCTACAAATCATCCCCAGAGCATGTCAGCAGGGCTTTGTGTGACTGACCCTGGGACCAAAAGGGCAGGTGAGGCTGGGGCTGAGATGTCGAGGTCCTACACATCCATCAGTAGTTTTGGAAACGGAGTGAGTCACTTGCTGCTGTCTTCAGATCACCTGTGGCACATCTGTGACCAAGCAAAGCCCTGAATAATGGGAGAACAGCCACAGCAAGACACTGAGACCCAACATCATCATCTCTGGTTCCTGGGGAGAGGATTTTACTAGGGTGAGAAAAGAGCAAAGGAACTGTGAGGCATGCTCAGGAGAGCAAATGCTGGGACATGACAAGCAAAAAGTCTTTGGGGAGCTTCTGTTCATAGGGAAATACCTAATATTCAGATTACTCATCTGGGTGGGACATGATGGAGAGTAAAAAATAAACAGAATAACAACTTGATAGGTGTGCAGTCTGTCCTACAGGTGAAGAGAGCATCTTTCAGGATAAGCAGTCTTGGGCAGCACTAAGTGGAACTGATTCATGCAGAGAAGCAAATATAATTTTGGTGTATTAAAAGGAAGCAGAGAAGAAGGATTGAGGAGGCTCTGTGGCAGACTCATTACAGAGGAAAAAAACAATGCATATCTCCTTGTAAGGAGTGCTCCTGGAGGCCAGTCAGGTGGATAAGTTAAGAGAAACTGTACAGCAATCAACAGTGGTGGAGGCAGGAGGGGTTACAGCAGTATTAGTCCAGCATATAGACCACTGATCTCTTGGTGTTGGATTTGCTGGCCAAGATTGTTATTTAGGTTCAGCTGCCACCAGGTGTTAATTGAATAGGAGGAGTCTGGAGTCTCATTGCACTGCATTCCTTTGCTGGAACCATACTGGGGAAGCTGGTGTTGGGAAAGGGCCTTTGTGTATGTGATTCACATGTGGAGATGAGACAGCCTTCATGTCTGCTCAGGAGATAAGGGAAAGGGTCTAAAAACATTTCCTTGCACAGTTGCATTGCACCTGAGTACAGAGTGAGCCCCTGTCCTATAGCCCTGGGCTAGACACATCCACCTGCTAGTGCAAAATCCCCATGGATGAGGAAGAGCCTTGCCACAGGATGCACATGGCTGGCAGGAACAAGTCCTGCCCTTCACCCCAGGTTAGACACATTTTTTTGTCTTGCAGAGCCTGAAGCGTTTCAGGTGGTGCAGATCCCAGTTAGCACATCTAAAGCACCAGACAGTCAATGTACTCCAGTGGAGTGTTGCAAAGCAGCCAGAGGTCCGCAGAACTGATGCTGAAAAACACT
Source organism: Chaetura pelagica (assembly GCF_000747805.2). Classification (NCBI taxonomy): domain Eukaryota; kingdom Metazoa; phylum Chordata; class Aves; order Apodiformes; family Apodidae; genus Chaetura; species Chaetura pelagica. Next base: position 233,769 of record NW_009952688.1, on the reverse strand, counting down.
GATTTGCAAGGCTGGAAGCCCGGAGGACCTCTGCTAGCCAAGAGCTGTGTGCTCTGCTGGCAGAAGAGAGCCAGCCCCATCGCGTCAGGGAGCTGAGCGGGATGCGTGAGCTGCAGCGCACAGCATGTCTTTTTTTGGTGGGGTGCCGCTCACAGAGGGCCATGCCTCCTGCCTTCAGGAGCCTTACTGATCCTGAGCCAAGGAAGTGCTGAGCATTCATTGAGGTGACAGAGCTACGGAGAGGGACCAGGGTCCTGTCCTGTTGTGAGCAGCAGGAAGGCAGGCTCTTGACAGCAGTGGCCAGTGCAAACCTGCATTGTGCAGAACACATGCCCCAGTATCTGCTGCTGAGGCCCAACTCCTGGTGGAATCCAGCTGGAAAGCCAGTGGAATCCTGGTAGCCCCATGTCCATACAGCCATCCAGGCACAGATCTTCTCCAACCAGGCAGGCAAGCCCTGCTCACCTGAGTCTGGAGCACTCCCAAAGGGAGTCTCCAGCCATAGCCATGAACTTGGGACTTCGTAGGGTAGTCACAGGGGGCCTCTGACTCCAGCCAAGCTGCAAGCCCTGGCAGGTTGGACTCTGCTGTGTCTGCAGATGGCCTGCACTGTGGTGTGGTTGCTCCAGCTGAGAACACACTGTGCAAATAAGAAACTGAGGCACACACGAGTGAGGGTATATTAAATCCAGAAGCTAATGTGTGTCTGCTCCTCTCCCTGCAATTTCCCATGGGGAGCTTTCATGTCTGGCCATGCCAGCTGCCTGGAAAAATGGAGAGGCTTGGAGCAAAGCATGAGGATTCAGAGACATTTCTCAGGAGTGGGAAGGCACTGCTGAGCCCTGCAGGACTCTTGCAGTTGGGAGGGGAAGTAGCATTACCTGGGACACAGCAAGGCACCTGGCTGATGATCACACACAAGCTGCTGTGCAGAGCAGACTTGAAAATTAGTTTTACCTTCATGGTAGGAAACATGGGGTAATTGACCTATGTGCTTGTCTCTTTTTTCCTCCAGATGAGGATCCCTGCTGTGTGGCACAGGGGAGAGCAGCTCAGGAGCTTGGGTCCCCACTGGTGCCTCCCAGTTTACACCCAGCTCTTGACTTGCCCTGTCCCAGCACCGTAGGGCACAGCCTTTTGGGTGATAAGAAAAGGGTGTTGCTCCTCCTTGCTCCTGGAGGATTCTTCTGCTCTCCCACTGGGCCTGTCCCTCCTGGGATGAGATTCTCTTGTTTTCAACCAGAGTAGCTGGAGACTGGGTCTTGCTTTCATGGAGACTAAGCCCTGCATATTCAAGAAACAGCACTTCTGAATTCAGTGTGACTGTGGTTGACAGGTTCTGGCACAGCAGGGTCCATCAGCCCACTAGGAGTTTTATCCATCAGAGGGTGATACCTCTTTGCTCCCAGCTTCCCCATCCAAGACAGGCTGCCTTGCAAGCCCTGGGCCACCGAGAATAGCTCTTTTGGAGATGGGATGTGCCTTGTCCCCTAAGAAATGTTGAGAGGTTTGGATCAGTCCATTGAGAATGGAGATGTCTACCCTATGTGAGCAAGACAGCTTGTCTTTTCTTGCAAGACAGCAAGATGGTGGTCAGCTTTTCTCTGTGTTGATGAACCATCCATCCCTTCACATGCCTGTCTCACTGCAGTCTGGACATGTCTTCTCTGCTGAGTTCTGTGAGCCCATGGGATTTTGTATCCCTTATGCATTTCTTTCTTCCTATTTCTGCAGTTTTGTTCCTGGCAGCTCCGGAGAGCTGGCTGTGGGGCAGAAAGCTTGAGTGAGCTGGGAATGTTTAGTTTGAGGAAGAGGAGCCTGAGGGGAGTCCTCATCAGGCTCTACAACTACCTGAAAGGACATGGTAGAGAGTTTGGTGCTGTTTTTTGTTTTTTTTTTTCACAGGTCATTAGCAACAGAACAAGAGGGAAGGACTTCAAGCTGCACCAGGGGAGGTTTAGACTGGACATTAGGGATTTTTTTTTGACAGAAAGAGTGGTCAGACACTGGAATGGGCTGCCCAGGGAGTCACTACCCCTGGGTGTGTTGAAGGATTGATTGGATGTGGTGTTGGTGAAAGTGAGTTAGGGGAGAACTTTGTAGAGTAGGGGTGGTGGTTGGACTCGGTGATCCCAAGGGGCTTTTCCAGCATGAATAGTTCTATAATTCTATGATCTTTCCGTTGATCCATGAGTAGGACTTCGGGATAAACCCAGAAGTAAGCCGTCAGGATTTAGGCAGGCAGATTTAATCCAGTTACATTTTTCATCCTGAGTGAAGACCATGCAGAGAGAGTCACGGACAGCCAAGTCCAGCCCAGAGCACATCACAGCTTTGTGAATGTGTTGCTTGATGTTGCAAACATGTCTCCCAGCCTGGTGAATACTGAACCCTCCTGCAAATGCAGGGTGTCTTTAATTCATGCCATGGCCTGGGTCAGCAGCTCCTAAGCTTTTCCATGCACATCCCATTGCTGGGAGGTCCCAGTTAGGTTGTGAGTGTGCTGGAAGCCCTGGGTTCAGGTGGGCTTCCTCTGCTGCATATCACACATGCATGGCTGGGTGATGGGAAAAGCAGTGCCAGGGCTGGAAGAGGGATGGGAAGTAGTTGTTAGCAGGCAGAGACATTCAAGTCAAGCACGGTAGCATGGGGGACTAGTGGATATGGGCTGTTAGGTGATTTAGTTGTGTTTTTCTTCCTCCTATCAGTTTGGGCCATTTTTCTTAACTTGCATAGCCTTGGGGAGTTTTTTAGTGCAACTGGTATTTATGGAAGACTTTTTGCTTTGCTGTCTCGGGTGAGTATGCCACAGCAGCCACCTCATAGCCCAACAAGCCACCACTACAGCATCCAAGTGCTGACATCCTGTGGGATTGCACAGTGGTTCAAGATGGATAAAGAGACAACCAACCCAAATGAATTCTGTGCAGTGGTGTTTGCATTTCAGTAGGGTCAGGGGAGCCCAGGCAAACCTCATGTCTGTATACCAGGTGCCACAGGCTCACAAGGGAGGAGGGAAATCAGATCCTAGCCCTGATGGAAACAACTTGCATACCCTTGGGTCAGTCTTTTAATCTGCTTTAGGAACTTCAGCTCCATCTGTAAAATGGCAAGAGTGATGCTCCCCTCGTTTGTCTCATCTGTTTGCGTTGTCAGCTCATTAAGGTGGGAACTGCCTCTTGCTGGGTGCCTGCTCAGAGCAGTGGTGACAGAGTCCCTGTCCCCAGGGGACTGACAGCAGTGCAGCAGTGTGAATGATGGGGAAGAGCTGCCTCCATCCCCTGCGCCCGGACCCTGCCCTTCCCCTGAGGAGCATCTCCATTGGGAAGCAAAGCACTCGCTGCCAATCCATCCCAAGCAGAGCTCACGGGGAAAATCCTCAGGGGAGCCATTTTCTGTTGGAATATAAAGTCCCATCAACACCCAGATGTTTTACAAAATCATATTTCTCTGTCAGAGAAGGAAACAAATAAACAGGTTGCGGGACAAGGAGAAGGGCTGTAGTGTGTCTTTTTGGTATTTTTTAGAAATAGTTAGGCTTTGCAAGTGACACCCCCTCCACCTCCAAAAAAGGGTTGCAAAGCCTTTTGTACAACACAGTGGGGTGGTTTTGAAAAAAAAAACCCTAGAAGGCATGAAACCTTTTGGTTGCCTTCTGAAAGAACTTATTTTACTATTATTTATGTATTTATTTATTTAACTATTTATGTATTTATAACTTTAAAGAAGAATTTGTGGAAGAACTTCATGTCATCTTGAGCCTACCCTGGCTGTGCCAGAGCAGCAGGGGGCTGTGGAGAAGCCCAGAGGAGCTGGAACATCTCCTCCCACTCGTCCCCATGCAGGCAGATGCTCTCCCTGTCTCCCATGGGCCAGTGACCACTCTCCCTGGGTGGGCTGCTGAGCGTCCTCTTTTCACTCTGCTTCAATTTGCTTTCTATTCACGGCCTCAAGCCGGAGGTAGGGGAAGAATTGCATGCTGCTTGTAGCTGCTTTCCATGTGTCTGTGCATAGATTTGCACTGATTTTCTCTTATTATGGGCTGTCTCGTATTCCCTCTCCTGCAGGCAGCGTGTTCAGTTGCTTGTGGGCTCCTGCCTGTGGGCAATTTCCTCCCCCTCCTTTCTGCCACTCACTCCCTCATCCCTTCTTCTCTTCCTCCCTCCAATGGAGACAGCCTCTCACAGCCGACTCATTTCAGAGATGTTTTTTCACTGCTGAAGCCAAGATTTTTCTCTCTCCCATCATACTTAGTCTGGAAGTTTTGGTGGTTTTTTTTTCTATTTTTCAGCAATAAAGAATTTCAGCACACTGAAGAGGCAGGAGAGTGGAGCCGGCATTAGGCTACATTGAAATACTCCATTTGTTCTGGGAATCTCTTTCCCCTCCAGAAATCTTCCTCTAGTGCTTAATTTTAAAGCACTATTACTTTTTTTGTTTTCTTACTTTCCAAAAGAGATTCCCATATTATTTTGGCTTGCCTGGAGATTTCCATGCACACCAGAACTTTTTTCCTTTAGCTTTTCTTTCTGCTTTTCTTTCTTTTTTGCCAGGGTTAAAAGCCCCAAGTCAGCAAGGTACTTAAACACATGCTGAAAGTTAAGGGCTTGCCTAAGTGCTTTGCTGACTTGGAGCCAAAGATATTTTCTCAAGTCCTTTAGACGCTTCAGAACCTAAAATCAAAAGGTTTTACAGAAATTCCAGAATTCAAGTATCTCTTGTGCTAATAATAGTTGTAATTCAGTAGTGCCTTCAGATAACTGGAGCTCTGGATGTGGTGAGCGTCTGTATAGTCTTACTTTGAGAAAATAAGCTTCCCTAAAATCTTCTGCTTCAATCCCAAGAGCTCTCCAGAGAGCTCGGCACGTTTATTTGCATTTCAGTCAATGAACATGACTGGCCTTTTAGCTGTTGTTTTGCAGTAAGACACTCGACACTTTTAAGTGTTGAAATTTAGGAAATAATGGGCAATTAGTTCAAATCAGAATGAATGTCTGCTTCTGAACTAACATTTGCTCATCATCCCCAACACAGGGAAGAAAAAACCACCCTGCCAACTTGAGAGCTCTCTGAAACAGCAGCATCAGTAATTGGAGGTTAGGAGGTGCTCTCAAAGTCAGGCTGAGCTCCTGTTTTGCAGAGCCTGGAAGCAGCACTGCTCTCTGCTGTGAGAGTTTAGTCAGAGAATGACAAAAAAAACCCGTACAGAGAGGGAACAGAGGTGGGTAGATGAGCAGGAAAAGGCTCGGCAGAGGAGGAGATTTTTCCAGAAATGGAAAGGAAGGCAGCATTGAATAAAAATCACAGCGTGGTTGTTTCGGGCTCTGCATGATGAACACGGGGGTCTTGCCCACCAGCCAGCTGATGGGGCTGCCTGGTAAGGCCCAGCTGCTTAATGAAAGTTCTCTTCTTCAGAGGTTTTGGAAAGGGTGCTGAACACCAGTGCTTCAAGGCACCAACAAGGGAGCAGACTTAGCTCATGGCCCTCTTGAGGAGTTGTGTGCACCCTCCTCTGAAAGCATTCTGCTGCTGCTGGGAATGGAAAACCCAGGTGAAAGGTCCCAGTGTACCATCCTCATCTTAGGGCTTTCTTTTCAAAGGTGGCATGATCACTGCAGGAGCATTGTGCTTTGTAGTGGTATGTGTGTGCTTCTGTAGACCCTCTGTGCAGACATGCAGACCCTCTGCCCACATGCCCCAAAACATTGTGTGCTTGCAGTCTTCTGCTGTCTTGTAGATATCTTGTAGATATGCTCTGTGAGTTGCTCAGAAACCATTTGGGGACCACAATCCTGCCATCATATCATCCATGGCCCAGATAGACTTTCCAGCTCATAACCAGAAGAAACCTAGTTTCATTCATCCCCTGGCTGGAGCCTTCTTCCTAGCTCTGCTTGGGATCCAGAAGCTCTGACCTGGGGTTCTGCTGAGGTCTGCAATGCTCCGTTAGCTACTCTTAGGGATTTATGTTGATGTCTCTCACAG
>NW_009952688.1:197014-227737 GCF_000747805.2 Chaetura pelagica | reverse complement strand
TTTCCAATGTGCCATGGGTCTGATATGTTGCCATCTTTCACCCCAGGGGTGCTTGCACCCAGCAGATGCTCTGTGTCACTGTCAGGCTGCAGCTCCACAGCTGTGCCACGGCACAGCACGTGCCGGTGATTGTTTCCAGGCTTGGCTTTGCTTGAGGATCCTTCATAGTGAAAGGCATAAAATGCAAATGTAATATCTCGTTATTACTGAGGCAAATCCTGAGGCCTTGACTTAGTTGTTAATACAGCCCCTGATGGGCAGAGTAGATGATTGCCTTAATATTGCTTGGAAATCATCATCAGGCTCCACAAGTGCAAGTGTTACTTGGACAAGTGGGTGATGGTGACAGAGTCAAAAAACAAACAAACAAACAAACAAAAACTTGCCAAAATGCTTTCCATTTTGTCAGCATCTGTTCTTCCCACCCCCTTGTTTGGGATGCCATGCTCACAGCAGCTCAGTTCATCTGTTACCCTGTAGCTACGTGCATCAGTAAAAGTCTTGGTGCAAGGAAAAGAAATCCCTGTCTTTGGAAGAAACAAGTCCTGGAGTATAACTCTGGTGGATATAGGGATGGAGGAAAAAGTATTGGCGTTTCTGTTGGGAATTCCTGGGCACATAACATCACTGGGAATACTTTGGTGCTGCCAGTTGCACCCCTGCTGTGATTTCTAAATCTAGCCAGGGGGAATTCTGGCCCTGCATGCAGTGTGCCCTGTACCTCTTCCTTGCCTGGGCTGGGTCACAAGGAGTGTGAACCTCGTGTACCTGTAGCTGAGAAAGCAGAAGAGTCTTTCTGTCCTCAGGCTGCAGAAGTTCATGTGTTTAGTTGCAGTGGTCCCAGCTTCAAGCCCAGCTGCTGCTGATCCACCCAGGGGTGTGAGCATTACATCTGTAAACGACAAGCCACTGGCCTACAGCAGGCAAAACTCAAGCCAACAGATAGACTGAAAGAGCCTGAGGGGCTGAATTTTACAGCTATTAAATGATTAAATGCAAGGGGAAAAAAAGTTAATTTCACATTGCGATTGTGATTTTACACACCCAAGAGCCTGGAAATTGAGAGCTCTGCTTCTCACACAGGGATCGTAACTTGGCACTGCACAGATTGTACAGTATGTAAAATTAGACTGGAGAAAAAGTAAATATGCTGTAGGGACCAATACTGTCTTGGCAGACGGAGGGTGGACTGAGTAGGACCCAACAGGTCTTTTATGCCTCTGACTTCCATAATTCTGTGCTAATAAAAAATAAAATAAAATAATAATAGGGCATGATGCTGGATGTCAATCCGCAGCCCTAAGCAGGGCAAAGCAGGAGCCAGGTTGTTATGTGAACAAACAGCATAGAGGAGAGCTCTTATTTGAGGGCAGGCATGTGGGCATTGGCAAACAGCAATGTGCAGGTTGCACACTCTGTACTGGCCTTCAAAGGCAGGTTGTGGTCACTGGGGTGACAGGCACCCCGACGTCTCTGCCCAGCACTACCTCCCCTCCTCCCTGCAAAGCTCAGTAATTACAGGTATCTTCATTCCCCTGCTGGACCACAATGAACTTTTTATGTGTTTATGGCTGTGATTTGAGCACCTAATTCTGGATGGTATTGATTTCCCCTTAAACAGCATTGAAAAGCCTGATCTAAGCACTCTTTTGTGGCCTAGAGTTATTTGTCCTGTCTTCATGGAAAAGCAGGACTAAAAAACAAAGCCTTAGTTCATCCATGGTCCTAACACCAGTCACCTGGCAGCCAAGGGCAAAGGCTTAAGTGAGCCCAGCTTGGAGGATGTCAGTGGAATCTTTCTGCTGTGTGCTGGTTCCTTTCATCTGCTTCTGGTTCTGCAGAACCTCCCCCTCTGTATCAGCACCCCACAAGCTGGGGCAGCCACGATGTAGATGCAGGGGGTTGGAGGAGTTGCAGCTTCCCCAGGCAACTGCTCTTCCTCAGAACAAGTCACCTCAAGTTGACTTTGCAATGAAGCTGAGTGGACAAGGTTCCATCTAACCTTCCCTTTGCCTTAGGATGAAAATGGTGTAATAGCTGAGCCTGTCCTGGCAAGGAGAGCTCTTGGAGCTCCAGGACACAGGCATTTTTGAACCAGAAAAGCTAAGACATTCAAGTGAAGGTTTTACCAAAACATCCAGATGGAAAATGGATCAACACATGAACTCAAGTCTCCTTTGTGAGACCAAAGTCCCCTGGGAAAGAAAAAACAAACAACGAAACAAAAAAGACATGGAGCTCTTGAATCGAGTCCAGAGGAGGCCACAGATATGATCAGAGGGCTGGAGCAGCTCTGCTATGGAGACAGGCTGAGAAAATTGGGGCTGTTCAGCCTGGAGAAGAAAAGGCTCCGAGGAGACCTTCTAGCACCTTCCAGTGCCTGAAGGGGGTATAGGAAAGCTGGGGAGGGGCTTCTTACAAGGGCAGGGTGTGATAGGATGAGAGGTAACTGCTTTAAACTGAAAGAGGGTAGATTTTTATGAGATAGTAGGATGAAATTCTTTCCTGTGAGGGTGATGAGACACTGTCACAGGTTGCCCAGAGAAGCTGTGGATGATCTGTCCCTGGAAGTGTTGAAGGGCAGGTTGGATGGGGCTTGGAGCAACGTCATCTAGTGGGAGGTGTCCCTACCCTTGTTAGGGGGGTTTGAACTACATGGTCTTTAAGATTCCTTCCAACCCAAACCACTCTGTGATTTTATTATAAGATGACTAGCCCAACAGCATCTAGAGCTCTTTGCTGCAGAGCAGCTGAGGTAGAAAAGCAGAAGTAGCGGCAGTGGCAGATCTTCTCCTGGTTCTGTGTATGGCAACAGAAGACGAGATGTGCAGACACTGCAGGTGGGTGCACACTAGTGTTAGTACCCTCAGTCCTGCCACAAAGCCATGGGAAAGGGTAACTTCTTTGGGGTGTCCAATCCATGCATGGCTGGAGAGACCATGTTACTGAGGCAGGATGGACTTGGTTGCTGTTCCCAGGTGTGCTTGTCCCCTGTGGCCAGGCACAAGTTGGTGCTGGGGTAACATGCTGCTATGCAGCCCCTGCTACTCCCAGCAAGAGCTCGGTGTGATGGCACAGGGGGGAACAAGGCTGCCTCTGATGTGGAGCCCTTTTGGCTGGCACCACGGAGAACTGCCAGCATGATGCTCTGGGCTGATGGTGTTTGGCAGTTCTAAAGAGCTACAAGAGAGGCTTTGTCACAACAGGGGACTGCCAGAAGTGTGTCAAGGCCAGTGCAAGTACAGTGCTGTCCTGGCACAGGGAGGGCACCAGTGAGACCCCACTCAGGGCCAATACTGTTGGTTCAGCCAGTCTGATGGTGTTACACAAGCAGAAAAATGAACCTGAAGTTACTTGTCTGCTAAGGCATATTCCCCCATCCTGGTACCATGTCTCCCAGCCAGGGCTCAGCGTGGCACCACAGCTCACAAGCCACAGGGAGCTGCTGCATCCCTTGGGGCTGAGCCAGTGCTGCAGCAGGGACTTGGCCCTCACTTCTGCTGCAAGTTTGCGTTGCTTCTGCTTCCCGCAGTGGGTCTCTGTTCTGTGGTTTTCCACTGGGCTTAGCACTGTGTTTTCTCCCCAGAAGGGTGCTTATACCCTGCACACTGCCATAGCCTTGGTGGCCCCCATGCAAGTGCCACCATCCTGACCGTGACACCATCCCAGCTGTGCCACCTAGAGCTCAGTTCTGGGGCTGGCAAGCCAAGGTGGTAATGGAGCAGGCATCACACCTCCCCACTGCTGGACCATCAGATCCAGGAGAGAGCCTGTGGTGTGGATTCTCGTTAGTGACAATGGTGTATTTGATTGCAAAAGTGCTCTTCATCCTCAAGAAGTCCAAGTAGATACTGCAGTAAATTCCATGGAAGAAGCATCAGCCTCTTGCAGCTGAGGGGCTAGAAAGTCCACGAAGGTCTGTGTACCCTGCAATGGACATCCCTGGCTGTGTTTGGTGTTTAGCTGCAGGGGAAAGGGGAGGCTGCTGCAAAGCTGGAGGAGAGCTTCTTCAGGGGCAGCAGGGCCTTGCTGAGCCTCACAGGAGGCCATTTTGTGGTCACATCCAGGCTGAAAGAAGAGGCCCTCCTTCCCTGAAGCTTGTCCTGAGCCAAACATGCTGGAGGGGGAAGGTGCCTCCTTAACAACACCCTGAAGTAAACCCAGGCAATCGTGGAGTGATTGAGTGGAAGTCCTTTAGCACCCATCTGTTATCTCTTAATTAAACTTTCTTGCTAATTATTTTTCTTGTCAAGAGAGCAAAGCTGCTGACTCTGGGGATTTACTAAAGTAGTGCAAACAAACGTGGGCTCTGCTTGCTGCAATTCTTCATTAATGGACAAAACTAACTTGGAACAGTCCGTATCTTTGGCTACATCAATGACACTTAATTACGCCTGTTTCCTTACAAAGATGTATCTAGTTTTACATCACTCATGGAAGAGCTGCTTTCTTAAGCATGAAATCCTTTCCTCTTGAAGGGAAGGTTTCTGCTGGCAGCAGGAGCTGTGTGAAGGTACCAAGTGGCACCGGAGGGGATGGGTGTGAGGAGATCAAGGATGGGGTGAGATTAAGGAAGCTGGTGTGGGGAAACCCTCTCCAGTGGCAGAAGCTGTTTCGTCTGAAGACAGGCAAACCTCAGGGCTGTGAAGCTGCAGATGAGGGCAGAGTCACCAGCACCCCTTGGGCATTGTTGGTGATGCATTTGACAGTCAGCACATGTGCAGGGGAAGGAGAGAAGCCACAGGGTTTTGCCACCACTCTGTGAGACACAGGCCCAATGGCCACAAGCATCCTCATCCATGCAGGAAGGATGATGGAGATGGCCAAGCCACCTCCTGTCCAGGCACCAGCACATGAGACATCACTGCTAGGAGACAGGGCAGACTGGGACAAAGCTGAGCAGAGGATCCTGCAGCAGTGGCCAGCCAAGGTGGGCATCAGTGCTCTCCTTGTCCCTCACCCACCCTTCCCACCCTCGGAGGCTCCCTGCTTGTCTCCTGTGGACGTATTAATTTCATTTACCATGGGAAGTTGCAGGGTGCAAGACCTCACTGGTTTATCTGCCTGGAAAGCTCTCGGCACAGCCCCATCAATGTGTAAATATTAAATGTATAATTTATTAATACGTACTCAGAGAGCTCATTAGCTGCCAAGATTATTATTTGTGGCTAGTTGCTTAGCTCTAGGAGGGGCGTATGGAGGCTAACAGGGGTGATGTGAAAGTCCCTCTGTCTGAAGGCCTGTGTTTAATTCTCCATCCCATTGCAGAAGTGCTGCGTAGCTTGTTGGGGGAAGCAGGGACCTGGCCCTTCTTGCTGCTTCAGTTTCCAGAGCTGCAAAACAGAGACAGAGGCTGTGCATCCTGCAGAGGAGAGGATTGCTGATGTCTGTCCTCAAAAATGCTAAAGTGCTGTCCTTTGTCTCTCGCTGTGCTTCTTCCAGCCACAGCCCCACGGTGCACTTGGGGAGAGGGCTCCAAGGGGAGCAATTGGCCTCATCTCCCTGCAAATCTCTGTCCAGGCAGGATGGTTTTGGCCCCTGCAAGTGTGTACTGGGGGTTGACTGGCAGCAGGCTCTGGTATGAAGAGCCCCATTGAGGGTCTGTGGTGAGCACTGGTGCTGGGAATGCAGATCATCTCTGCTTCCTCCACTCACTCTTCCAAAGACCCTTCAGGCATCTGGGCACAGATTCCACATCCGTGGCATGGCTCCATGCTTACTGCATAGGGCAGCATGCTTGTCCTGGCAGCTGCCCATACTGGCACAGTGCGAGCCTTGCGGGAAGAGCAGGAAGAGCAACCAGTGGAGATGGAGGGTCCCAAGAGGAGTTTTGCTCCTCCCCATCATGGCTCTTGGGTTTGCAGGGTTTCCCTGTGAAGTGACTCTCACAGTCTTGATGCAAGTCACGATTCATTAAGAATGAAAATAACGTTTCTGTTGAGGAGCTCCATCTGAGCAGTGTGGGTTTGAGAAGCATCAAACATGTTCCTGTGGGCCCTGCACCTCGGCTGCTTCGTATCATCTTCCCCCCATGTCTACCCACTGGAATGCTGTCCTGTTGGTCCCTGTTGTGTGGCAGTTTCACAGATTGCCCCATCAGGTTGTCACTCATCATCACGAGGAGGACAGCAGAGTAGCTCACAGCTTATTTCACCAACCTGCCCCAGGCCTGGGAGCTGTATGTGTCTGTCCCACGCGTGGCTCCTGTCTTTCCTCCCCTGTAGCTTTGCAAAGCTATGGGTAAAGCTGTAATTGCTGCCCTTGGTAGTCTTCACCACAGCTCCTCCCTAGCTCTGAGACTTCGTGTTCCAAGCCGTGCTGTGACTGGCTGGTGTGCTGTAGCAGAGGATGTTGCCCTTGGTGGTGTTGAATCCTCAGAGGCATGTTGCTGCTTGGGGTGCAATGTCACAACCTCTCCATTATTTGTGCTTCACCCTTGTGCTGTCACCTGACCTAAAAAGCAGCATACTTTGGAGAAGCAGGGTGGTGTAGGGGCAGGGCAGCATCTCTAAGTATCACTTCTAGCCAGTGATTTAGCCCGTGTTGCTGGGAAGTGATCTTCGGAGGTGTCTAGTCCAGTGCCCCACTCAGAAAAGAACTGTCCTCAACACTGGACCAGGTCATCCACAGCTTTCTCAGCAGATTCCTGACAACCTCCAAGGATAGACATCTGTCCCATCGCTGCACCATCCTCCTGGAGAATATATTTTCTCCATTTCCAGCTTGAACTTGGTTAGCTGCAGCCCCAAGAAGTTGACCCAGTCAATATCCAGCACAGGTGCCATCTTGATCATCAATCCCATCTGTTACCAGTGACATGATGACCATGAAGGTGGACAGACCTCTGTCCCTTCCCTACCCAAGGTAGCCATGAAGTTCTGGCTGGCAGGGCCTGCCCATACCCAGCCTGTGGGAAGTGGAGGCTCCCAGTAAAAGCTCTGGTTGCCCTTTCCCATTCCTGTCCTAAAGCAGAACTGGTGTCCACAGCACAAGACAAGGCTGCTCCAGTGCTGGGGGGGCTGGGACTGTCCCCAGGCTGCCCCTTCCCTAGGGATCTGCCACGGTTTTGCAGGGCAGTGTTGATGGGTGGGACTCCTGTGCCTGGCACTGGGCAGGAGGAGCATGGGGACCTGGCTTGGCTACAGGAAGAGCCTCAGCAAACCCAGCTGGGAGAAACGCCTCCTCCCCCGTTCTGCTTCGGGTTTTTCCTTCGTCGGGGGCCTTAAATCATTGCCTTGGAAAGGAGCATTGCTTTCAAAGACCTGTATTCCAGGAATGGCTCCCTCAGCCCGTCTGAATGAGTGCCAATGTGTTTGCAACTGTGTTTAAGGACAAATAGGAAATAATTCAAGGTGCCTCTTTCCTCTTCCAAGCTTAGTCCTGCTGGCAGCAGCTACTGCCGCCCCCCCAGCCACAGTGCTGAGACACAGAGCTGGGCACCCAGGAGCTTTCCCCTTCTCTCACAGCCTCACTGGAGCTAGGGAACAGGCAAGCAGGAGCCAGGCAAGATGGGCAGGTCTATGGGTTCATTGTTGCACTGAGCCTTTCTCCACAAAAGGCTTGTGGTTCATGCAGCGTCTCCAGTGTCTCTGCTGAGCAGATCCTTAAAAAGCGGGAAAGTCAACAGCTTTTTGGGAGCCAACAGGAAAGGAGAAAAAAAATTGTCTGGAGCTTATAAAATTAGAAGAAATTAGAGGAGAATTTGAGTAAGGTGCTGCAACTTAGCTCTGTATCTGTATCTGTCCATCCACCCATCTACCTAGTTATCTGTTGGTCCCTCCATCCATCCATTCATCCATCTGTCCATCTATCTATCCATCCACCCATCCATCTTAACATCTATGTGAACAGCCAGTGATCCACCCAACACCACTGCCATTCATTGGTCCTTCCAACACTCCCTCCCTCTACCCATGCACCCATCTGACTACCCATCTCTCCATCCACCTATGCAGCCAACCAGCCAGCTTTTTATACATTTATCCCTCCATCTTCTTACACATCTCTGCTTCCCCATATCTGCCCATCCATCCATCCATCCATCCATCCATCCATCCATCCACCTATCCATCCATCCACTTGCATAGTCATCCATCCTTTCATTTCCATATAGTTCCCTCCATCCCATCTGTGCCCATCTAGCCATCTGTCTGTCTATCTGCTACCACAGTCATTCATCTATTCATTCATCCATCTCCTGCCTCACTTTCGTTTATCTGCCTGTTTATCTGGGTCCTTTTCAGCTACCTCTCCTCACACAGATGCTTGAGCTTAGATGTTGTCTTCCTGTCTGTCAGTATGTGCACTAAACTGTTTTGAGACACGTGAAATGTACTTGTCTGATCAGCGCAGTCTCTCAAAGGTCCCCACCCTTGGCTAGTGTCTGAGACGATCCTGCAGCATCTCACCAGCATCTTACTAAAATGCAGTTTTTCTCCATCTGTTCTTAGCACTGCCTTTTCTAGCAGTGATAGCATCCCCAGAGATGCTGTTTCCCTATCTGAAGCAGGTGTCCTGACAGACTGTCTGCAGAAGAGCTCAGACCTACCACGGAGTCCTCCAGGGCCAAGCTTCACCCTGAGACTCTCTCCTTTGCAGATGAGCTTAGGCTGTGGGGCTTCACACATGGAATGGCTGAATCATGCCCATCTGGTATCAACAGGATATCAACAGGACCCAGGAGGTGATGTCTACAGAGGGAAAAAAGAGCAGGACAAGCATGGGGGGTGCTTCTCCCATCTCTCCCCACCATCAGCTGCCTGCAGCCTCCCTGTGCTCACTGGGCAGCTCACTGCCTTAAGGTCCTGGGTGGTGTCTTCTTCTATTGATTCATTTAATCACTGTTTTCCTCTACAGCATCCAATAGACGTGGGTTTGGGGGGAAGCTTTCTTTTTTGCTTGTTTTCATTTGTTGCCCCTTATTAGGAGAAAGAGCAAGCAGTTCTTCTCTATTTATCCTCTCCAGGTCACTCATCATTGCGTAGGTGTCCATTGCCTCTCCACTCAGTTTATCCTTAGACAGATAAAGGGATGGAGTCTGCTAAGCCCTCCTTACGCAGGGGCTGTTTCCAGCCTTTGCTGTTCCCTTTTCTGTTCCCTGTTTTCAGCTGAACTACACTCTTGATGTCATGGGGATGGATTTGCGCATGGCTTTTAGGGTACAACATTTTCCATTTTGTTCTCAATCCCTTTCTGAGTACTTTCTAGTGTCGAGTTTGCATTTTTGGTCACCACTGAGCTGATGATTTCAGGGAAGTGAGTGTGGTGACTCCGACATGTATTTCCATGGAGGCTGCAGCTCATTTGGAGCCATAGGGGCAGCAAGGCTCCGTTTTCCCTGTGTGCATCCCAGTGTGTTTATTGACACGGTGTTACTTCCTGGTGGGTCTATACTGTGATACCCTTGTGCAGCACTTCTGCACCCAGCTGCAGTCTGGCTGCCCTGACAGCCTCAGCAGCTTGCTATCTCCTCTCACTGCCTCAACCCACTTTTCCCTGTGAGTTATGAGGGTGTTGGGCAGCTCTGATCCAGCTCTGACCTCTGTCGAATTTCACCGGTGACGTCTTCTGCTGCCAGGTCTGATGGCTTGTTCTCACCTTTGGTCTCCTGACCTTTAGCTGCTATAAATCCTTGCAAGGAGTTTCCTCATGTGTCAGGGCTGCTTGGCTTCCTTGGGAGGCACCTTGTCAAATGTGTTTTTGAAACCCGGGAGTATTCTGAGAACTGAACCACTTTTGTCTGTGCACAAGAGCCTGATGAAGCCTTGAAAGAACCTCATCCTCTGCTGTTCCACCTGTCCTGCTTCACCCTGTGTCATGCACACACACACACAGTTTTCTCCTTGCTGCATGCAGCTCAGCACAGCCAGTGTAGCAACATGGGAAAAATTCAGTTGCTAAGGATCATTAATGACTGTCAGCTCGAGCTCCTGTCCAGAAACCTGAGAAAATTCAATTAGGCAGCTGGTGCCCAATGAGCTGTATTGCCCCACTCTTAAGATGCTAAATCAAAAAGCTCAGCAAGGCATCATGTTATTGTAGAGTGATAAGAAAAGCCAGTCAGAGGGACAAAAACAACATAGAATGCACTAAGCATCTGCCCCTTTCCAAAGCACAGTTAGGTCACAATCGTCCCCCCTGATTTCCTGGCCAGAGAATTGCAGGGACAGCTGCCTGTTACCCACCTCTGCTAGTAAATAACTTGAGGTTGCTGCTGGTTACTGGGCATGGGGCTCTGTCACCTCTCCACTGGGAGTTTCTGATGTGTGCATTTGGTTTGTACCCTGCAATGAGCCACAAAGGTACAAGAGTGGCAATGACTGGCTGGTGTGAGTACCTGTCTGTGCTGTGGATCATCAGGCTGGTACAGTCATGACATGTCTCATCTAAGGTAAAGGTCGAAAGAAAGCATCTTGTGAGATTAAGGTGGTCCTTGAGTTCTGATCTCCTGCTATTTTCCCAGTAGTTCACTCAGGTCTAAGTTAAAATAATTATTATCAGAGCCAAGAGGAGAACTTGAGCTTCCATGGCCACCAACACAGTGTCAGCCCATGCCCCAGTCCTTCCCTCACTTCTTGTACAAGTGATGGTAAGATCCTGCACCTGGGGCTCTAACCTCATCTGCCTTTCTCCTCTTCCTCACTGCAGACAGCCACATCCAGTATGAACAGGTAGGAGCAGATGTGACCATGAAGTGTGGCTCCATGGACTGGGATGCAGCTGTGACCTGGACGGCCAATGGCACCGACATTGATGAGTCCCACCTGAACGGGTCCTACCTGATCCTGAAGAATGTCAACTTGACACAGAGCGGCCAGTACTCCTGCTACGAGGGCTCCTCCTGGCACCTCAAATACCAGACCTACCTACGGGTGGGAAGTGAGTACCCTCGTGTGACACTGATGGGGACAGAAGCGTGCTCTCTGCTCCCATGCTGACCTCTCACAGCCCTCCCCTAACCATGCTAACACATGTACTGTCCAAATGTATGGTTCCCTTTTCCATCCCACTGTACCAGCTCCCCACAGTGATGCTAGAATCAGCCCCTCCTGCCCCAAATTTTGCATTAAAGCCAGTAGATTAAAAATGCCCCAGGAATAATTAGGGAAGGGATGTTTTTGTCTCCATCCAGCCTAGTGCCACAACCACCATCTGTGCAGGTGGAAAGTGTTGGGGCCGAGCTGTCAGAAGGGTTTGTAGCTGGGAAGGAGAAGCCCTGGGCAGGGTTACTGCAACATGCATTGCTATTTCAGAGGAGCTGGCAAAAAGTGGTGGCAGTTGCCATGTGTGTGCAGAGCCCCTGTGTGCAAGCATGTTGGAGGGACAGCTGCAGGTTTCTGAAGATTTTGCCTATCTGAAGCACGTGATGCACTGGTCTCAGTGCAGGAGATGATAAGAGTTCTGCTGTGTTTCACATGATGCTGAGAGCTGATAGCAACTGTGTGTTGGGTGGGCTGCTGTGTTTGTACAGCTGATACAGCAACCGTGTGTTTCACAGCACGGTGTCTGCAACTGGCAGTGGTGGGTGTCTGGGAGCACCAGCCAGTTTCACAGGCTGTGGAATGGTAACTGCTGTGGGTGTTAGGAGGCACCGTGAGCCCCACCAGCTGAGGATGCATGGTGTAGGTGGCCATATGCTCCCAGGTTTGGAGGACATGAAAGAGCCTTTCTTTTCTCTTTATCTCACCTTCTGTCCTTGCACGAGAACCTGGGGGACATTTCCATCCTAGATCATGGTCCAGGGGCAGAGGGTTGCAGGAGGACCACCTGTGTGGCCTGTGTAAGCCCTGCAAATCTGGCAGGAGGGTCTCACTGCACCTCTAGGTCAGACTGAAGAAATTCAAGTTTCAGGGATGCTGCTTGGTGTTGAGCTCATGGCTTCAGATCTGCTGGGAGGGATGATCCTGGCACATGGGTCAAGGGGATGGAGTGGAAGAAGCTAAAAGGTAACATGAGATGCAGACAAGAGTGGAGCAGTCAGCATAGGAGGAGATTTGGCAGCAAGTAGGTGTCAGGGCTGGGAGCACAGCAGACAAGAGGGCAGTAGCAGGGTCAGGGGCCCCTCAGCTGCACCATCAGGGTGAGGAGATGCTCACAGGTTGTCCAAGGGAGGGAATGCAGGAGCTTGGTGCAGAGCAGGTAGCAGCAGGAAGAGGCTGTGCAGATTCTCTCCTTGGACATCACATTTCCTTGCTCACCACATCCCATCTGAGGAGAGGTCCCAGGCCGTGCCAGTCCACAGGGGGCTGCAATCCCCTCCCTAGACCTCTCTTTTTCTCTAGAGCTGGGCTCTGGCTCAGTCCTCCTCCTCTGCAGCTGTGGCATCGCTGTGACTTTGCAATGGTTCTTCCATCTGCTAAGCACCTCGCTAATAGTAATCCCCGTCAATCCGCTCAGGGACCCGTGGGAATTGCTCAGTGTTAGAGCCCAAATCCTGCTGTTTCCTGTTACCACGTGTTCCCATTTGCTGGCAGCTCACAGCCCCCATGAGCACTGGGCAGCTGAGGAACCTGGTCAGACACTGCAGGGGCCTCCAGTCTTGGGACAGAGGGTGACAAATAAATAAGTGAATGCCCAGTGTTGTTGATGCAATTAAGTATGCAAGGAACTAATCAGGTGAGACGCTTTTAGTGGCAATTCATTTAATTGCCTAGATTTTAATGTAATGTTCTCCATGAGGTTTCTTTTCCCAGGGCTGCCACCCCCAGCCCCTGCCTGCACCACCACCCCAACTTTCCTGCCTCTGTGGGGCATGACTGACTCCCTGGAGGTGCACGGGCTGCTGTGGAAGAGCATCCTGGAAGGAATGGAGATGGAGGTGCACATGGGCATGGGCATGGGCATGGGTGTGGTGATGATGGAGATGGAGATGGGGGGGAGATGGGGTTGGAGGTGGACATAGAGATAGGTGGCTCACAGGAGGTTTGCAGTACGGCCTTTTGGTAGCATCCCTGCTACAGCTGAACACACTGGGAGCCCAAACCTGGGATTTGAGGGATCTTGGACTCATTTAATTTCAATTGCAAGGGAAGTTAAATAAAAACAGGCCTGTGCCTGCACTTTCCCCTCTTTCTGGGGCAACAAGAAGGATGACGGCAGCTGGGGTGAGGGGCTGGGGCCATGTGCAGCAAACTGCTGGGGATCTCATTAAATAAATGGTGGAATGTGCCCCCCAAGTGAGGCAGGGGCACTCCTGGGCAGACAACGCTGCAGGAAAGGTGTGAGGAGGGAGCAGAGAAGCGGCGAGGACCAGGAATTTTTTGAGTGTCAATTAGCAAAGTGAGCTCTGTCATGGGGGTCAGCAAGTGCAGGGATAAAGGGAGACCTGCCAGGAGTCAAGCTGAGTGAGACCTTGCAGAGGAAATGAAAAGGGGGGTTAGCCATATAAATATGGAGCAAATGAGGAGAGAAGAGAAGAGCTGGCTCTGCAGCCAGGTTTCAGAGGACATTAAAGGTAAACTCAGCAGAGCCCAGTACCAAATGAACCGGGTCTGAGCAGTGATGCTGAGAGCAAGGGCAGCACAGGCTGGAGGGGAGGAGGAAGGACAAAACCTGGAGAAAATCCTCCACAGTGTAGGCACCTTCAAAGGAAACGATGCATTGAAGGCTGGGGGAACACCTCATCTGCAGGTGAGGATTTGTCCTGTTCATTAGCAAGGCTCATTAGCCACTGAAAGGTCATTGGTAGTACCCAGTGCTGCAGGGCAAGGCAATGTGTCTCCTGTGCTTGAGGGGAGGAGGAATCCTGATCAGACAGCCTGACCCCACAGCACAGCAGGTCTGCAGGGTGTGCTTGGAAGGGGAAGCAGTTTAAAGACGTGGAGACAAATGGAAACTGGGAGAAGAATATAATGGGGACTTGCCAAGGATATATCGCACCAGATTAACCTGATAGCTCTCTTTGATAAGGGAACTGGTTTCTTAAGCCCAGAAATGTGGCCAATGTAATCTGTCTTGACTTCAGTGAAGTATTTGCTATGATGCCACATGGGAAATTATGAGTTAAAGCAGAGAAAATGTGGATTAGTAGAAGAGTTGGAACATGGCTTAGGAAATGGCTAAAGGGGATCAGATTGTGCTGAAAGGGGAGCTGCTGGGAGGGATGGAGGAGCTTCAGTATTGGCCTTCAGGCCACTCTTGATAGTGTTCCCCATAATGGCTCTGGCACAGAAGGAGCAGGGAGCTCTAGTGGGACATGCCAGTAGTTGCAGAGGGACCCCAGAATTTCTGGAGTGGTAATTTCACTCCACAGGGGCCAGGATGCTGCATAAAGAAGCATAAAGAAGTTGTCTCATCAATGCACTCCAGTAAGCAGGCAGGAGGACATGGGTAGCCCAGCTGGTCCTTGTGTTGGGGTTTGACACCCATGTCCACATCATGGACGACATGTCCAGGAGCCTACTACCTCCCAGAGTAGTGCATGCGCTGGGGGTAACCAAGTTGTCTTGTCCCCTGCAGAGATGGGGACACCAGTGTGCCTGCAGTGGGGACAGTCCGGATCCTGGGATGGGGTGACCAGGGATGGAAAACCCACCTAGTAGAGGAGGAAGGGCCCACAGGCTTGTGTGTCGCTAGAGGTCTGAGATCACCCATCTCTGTGTGTGAAGCATCTGAAGCACAAACCACCCCAGGGAAAGGTGGTACTTCTCCAGGGCAGCTTGTCCCAGGAAACTTCAAGCAGCAACACGTTGCTCTGCCTCCCATTTTTCAGGCATCTGAGCAAGGGATGAAGCACAGGAGAGCAACCAGGATGCTCCATGTTCATCTCCAGTGGATCGTCTGCCCTGCAGCCTGGAGAGCCAGGGCTGCCAGGGCAAGGCCAGAAGCAGCAAACAAAGGGGCCAGGGCTTTTGCTCACCAGGAATTCCTGGACTGAGCCTGGTGACTGAGCCTGAGGAGCAGGCAGGGGAAGGCTGTGGGTATCAGGAGCATAGTGCCGGGCTCCCGGCTGCCCCCGCGAGCTGCAGCTCTGCGTTTGGAAACGCGCAGCCAGAGGGCCTGGGGATGGATATAACAAAGACATTGGGAAATAATGCGCTCTTGAGGTTTGGCACACAGCTCTGTACATTACAGAATGTTATAAAAATACTGCTAATGGGCCAGAGAGGAGTGGAAACGCGCGGCAGAAAGGCTGCCAGAAGCCGGAGAGCGCACATGGGAGTGGGGAGGCCTGGTGTGCAAAGAGGGGAGGGAGGGAGCTGGGGCAGGCGCCTGTCCTTCTTCTCCCATCCCTCTGTCCCTTTCTATCCTGCTCGTCTTCATCCTGACCTGGTGGCTCTGCCCTTTTGCACCTCTCCTTGTTCCCCCCTGCCCATCTTTGGGGGGTGCCTGAGTGCCGCTGGTTGTGCTGCTGCCTGCTGGCCCAGGGTGCAGGCAAGGATGGGGTCTGCGTGGGAGAGGAGACTCAGCAAAATCCACCCAGCAGCGGGGACACAGGTCAGGGTGCAGGCAGCACCTTCCCATCACACTGGCGGCACAGGGGCTCATAGCTGGGTGCAAACACCAGCCCTGCCCCATGGGCGTTGTTGCCTGGCAGAGGGGGAGCTGCTCTGGGCTGGCCTCCTTCCTCCATGTCTGTCACTGCAGCGGCTGGAGAGAGAAAGGGGAAAAAACATGCGGTTTGACGGAAAACGACATGGAAAAACAACCAAATTAACAGAAAAACAAACAAAGCAAAACCAGAGAGAGGGAGGGGGGAAGGGGCAAAACAACAGGAACCACATGTGAGCAGGGAGGCCGGGAGAGCCCAAGTGTGTTCTCTGGCCTGATTAGCAAACGATCAAACATCGGCCACTAATAAATAATCAGAGCCTCCCTCTTCTCTGCCTCAGAAGTCCCTTTCCTCCCAGCTGGGTTCCAGCTGCAACTGCAGGGTTGGACTGCAGTTTGCATCTTCTTTTTTGTTGCTTTTGTAACTTTTTCTCTTTTTCACCCGTCGGAAATAAAGGAGAAACAAAGAAGGTAACCATCTCTCCATGTGAGACGTTCACCTCGGGCTCCCCAGGGGAGGGATGAAGCACTAGGGCAGGCATGAACATCCCATGATGGGCACAGGCTAAACAGTGGAGTGAGGCAATGCTGGTGACTGGTGTCTGCCTGCCTGATGCTGCAGATTGGTTTGGAGGAAATAACTTCAGGAGGGCACTGCCAACATGCTCTCTTGGGAAACTGGAGGTTTCACTGGCTCAGCAGTGAGGGATTCCTCTGCCTGGGAGTGGGGTGCTGCCGGTCAGGACAGTGCTCCTACTCCTGGTGCAGATGCTGGTGGAGAAGCCTGGCCTCGAGGTCAGCATGTGCAGATATTTCCCTGCTCATGTCCAGCAATCTGTGATGCAGGGCTTGTTTTTTGTGTGTTGTTTTTTTTTTAAATAAAGCCCTTTTGATGGATTTTTCCCCTATGAACTTATCCAATCCCTTCCCGCAGCCATGTAAACTGAGGCTATTTCGAGAGCAGCAAGTTAAACACGACTGCGACTGTTCCCTGCCTGTTCCCTGGCAGCAGGTCCAGCTGGCAGGGAGCAGCACCCGCCCCTGTGATCCATCCCTCTAATCCTTCAAATGTCCTCCTGCCCCTCAGGGACAGCCCCATGCAAGGTCAGCCCCAAGGCTGTATCTGAGCAGTGCTTGGGGCAGGACTACGGTAACTTAGACCAAACCTGTGGCAGGGAAGGAGCTAATAAATGTTAAGCATTTGGCTGCTGATGTTACAGCATCAGGACATGCGCCCCAAGGCTGTTGGTTTTCTTACTGTGGAGTTGGTTGATTTTTCCTTGTGTGCTTGTGGCACTGGGGGCTGGGTAGGTGCAATGGATCTGAGGGACTTCACAGCCAAGCACAACCCCCCAGTTCCTGAAGGAGACCATTGCAAAGGGGCCCTGTAGGAAAGGACCATTGAAATAGGGTCAACCAGATTATGAGAGTGCCTCATTCATCGAAGTTCAGCTTTGTTGCTTTGTTTCACAAGGCATGCATGCTCTCCAGTCGCTGCCTTTCTGTGCTGAGCTGTTTGTTCATGGCTGGGAAAATTCAACGGACAAACTTTGCTGCCTGTGCCCAGATTTTGGGTCTTGGCGCGACTGGGAGCTGGAAAGGCATGCTGGGTAATGATATGCAAATTACCATCTCTGCTTTTTAAGGAGAAGGGGAAAAAAAACCCAAAACAACAACAACAAAAAAAAACAACAACTCAAAACCACCCACCCAAAAAACCCCCACCGTGCTCCCAAATGGACCTAATTAACCCTAATCGAATTAGGAGCCGAACTAGGAAAACAAACACATTTGCAGGCATTGGATGACCTTCCTGCCCCGTCCAGCAGGATGCATGCTGCCGTGCTCCTGTGGGAAGGGCTGTATGGAGCCGTGCCCCGTGCCCTGCCTGTGCACACTCTTGCACACCCACACCTGCCCTTGCACGCACCCACACCCTGCTGCCTCCCCCCCATCTTTCCCCTTGCTGGGCTGGGCAGCCTGCCCAGCTGCAGCATAGCAGAGTGATGCTTCTTTGGCTCGCTACGTAAAATATGATAATCTGGGGCAGCCAGTGTCAGAAACAATAAAAATATCCCTTCTCCCATCCAAGCAGCTCCCCCCTCCCCGCCTTCGCACGAGGAGCTGGGAGCAGCGGGGAGCGCGCGGCGAGCAGAGCGGCACGTGGCATTTATTAGGTGCCGCAGCACGGGAACACAGCACGGGTGGCTCTGCCCTGACTTGCTGGTGCTGTGGCCCCTGGAGCCTCTGCCCCTGAGGAGGCCAAGGTGTGCAGGGTCCCCTGTCCCATGACAGGTCGCCACTGGTGGCTGAAGGGGTGTGACCTGACGCTTCACCCGCTGACCAGTGGGTTCATGCTGGGTTGGGTGCCATGGAGAGCTCATAGCTTCCCTGGAGACATGGCAAGGCTCAAGGCAGGAGGGCACTGAGAAGAGAAGACAGTCCCCCCCTTGACAGCTTATTCTCCAGGGCAGAGGGAGGGGAGTTTTGGGGTTGCTGCTGACCAGCCAGAGCCAGGGATGGAGTGTCCATCAGGATCTGCTCCCAGGTGCAGGGACCCCCTTTGGCAAGTACCTAGAGGGGTCCTGAGCTTTGGATCTAGGTGTGCAGTGAGCCCAAAAGCTGCCTGTGCGTCCCCTTTGGCAGCGGGGCTGGGGATGAGATCATGGGACATGGCAAAGGAGCAACGTAGCTCCCACCCCCTGCTCCATCCCAGCAGCTGCCGGGCTGGAGAAGAGGGAAAAGGGCTTTGGGTCTTGCCAGCTTGACTGGGAAACCCTCCCTGTCTTTGCGAGTCGAAGGCTGCGTGCAGCGCTGGCATCCCGTGTCCCAGACGGACGGCAGCGCAGCCTCCTCCCTCTCCCCTGAGGTTTGTTTATCCTCCTTAACATGACAAAAACAGCCCCTTAATTAAAGAAGCCCAAATCCAGTCTAAACAGCTTCCCACAACCCCTGCTTCCCGGTGCTGGGAATTAGGAATGCCTGGAGCTAAAAATATTGGGCCCCACTTCCCTGCCCCCCGCCGGCGGCGAGTCCCGGGCTTCCCGGGCGCCGGGATGGGGTGCGGCTGCCTCCTGCTCACCGCAGCCGTGGGGCAGGGAGCAAAGGAAGGGATGCTCCGCGTGTGGGTGCTGCTGTTCCCGCTCCACCCACAGCTCCACGTGGCTGCGACACTTAATAAGAAAATAATAAAATAAAATAAAATAAAAAAGAAGTCGCTCTATCTTCCCAGACGATGCTGGAAGAAGAAGCCACAGCGCTGCCACCAGCACGGGGTACAGCTGTCATCAGCCACATGTGCCCATGTTTGCAGGGACACGGGCCAAACAGCCTCCCCAGGACTGAGAAAACGCCATGGTGGGGGACCCTCTGCAGCCCCTTCCCTGCTGCCTGGAAGGACATGGCAGGCAGTAACAAATCCTCATCTTTTCTCATCTCCCAGTGCTTCTCTGTGCCTCTTCAGAATCACCGGTGGAATATGGGAGTGGCAGAGGGAGCTGGGCAGGTGGTGAGGTCCCAGCCAAGGGCTCAGCAGGGTCAGGGCAGGATCCACTGTGCTTCAGCATGGAAGACATTGTTCCCGAGCCAGGGTGTCTGCTGTAAATAATTTAGCAGAGTGAATGTGTTCGAACAGCAGGTCAGGGCGGGGAGGGGACGAGGAGAGTCATGGGTTTGGAAAAAAGGGAAGGGCACTAGGAATGAAGTAAGATTATTTTCCTCCCGTTAGGAGGATGGGGTGGTGTCTCCCTTGAAGCAAAGGAGTCAGAGGGTTCCCATGAACGATGGATCTCTTTTCTCCCCAGTCCCTTCCTGAGCTGTCAGCATCTGTACCAGCGGCAACTGCAGGACAATTTCCAGTTGCTCTTGCTCCAAGCACTTTAATGCTGTTTAAACAATTATGCAGTTGATAAATTTTGACAAGAAGAGATAGAAATAGCCTGGGAGAGCCACGCAGTAGAAATGCTTTAAACAGATGTCCCTTTTCTCCCCCTCTCCTGCTCCCTGGGGGTCTTTATCACTTGCTGCCAACTAAACAAGACATGAGCTGGGATGGTGGGGAAGGGGAGCAAAATGCATTATTTAAGTGGTTTATGATACCATCCCTAGAGTTTTGGCTGCTTGTTTTCTCTCCAGGATGGTCTTCCCTTCACCAATAGGAGTTGTGCACAGCTAGCTGAGCATGGATATGGCTAAGGTCAGGCTGTTCGTCCCTCTCACCACCAGCTCGCTGGGTGCCAGACTGAGCAGCCTGATTCTTGGTGCTGTGGGGGAGAAAGAGGGGTGCAGGGTGTTTGCCCAAAGCAAGTGAGATGTGCAGTGCTAAGCAGCAGGGGAAAATTCAGTCTTGCTCTGGGGATGTGAAGAGCTGGAGCCCGATGTGCAGAATCTCATGCAGCAGGGACCAGTGGTGGCTCCTGGCTGCTGCTGTTTCCCTGAGAGATGTAGAGGAGAGTTGAACCATTAAACCAGGGCTGGACCAGAGTCAGGCCCACAGGGGAGGCTTAATGCCCTGTGTGGCTGAGCTCAGACATGGAGGGAGAGGAGATTGATGGTGCTGTCCACCTTTAGTGTCCAGAAGATAACTCAAGGAAATCAAGAAGAATACTGCTAGGAAATCATGGGGAGATCATGAGCCAAAGCTCAGATCTTGATGCTTTGGTTTTGTTCATGTTGAGCTCTCTTGTGAGCAGTGCTCCCAACCCTGGATGTTTTCCTCACCACAGCCTCACAGTGTGTGTGTCTTTGCGCTGAGCATACCCCAGTCCAGTACATGCTCCACAATGAGCAGCCTTGTCAGGTGTTGCAGGTGGATGTCAGGGAAGGAGACACAGGGCTGTGAGCAGCTCTCTGCCTTTTGGCTGCCTTCTGGATGCTGTGCAACCTGTGTTGGTCTGAGCCAGTGCCTGGGGACTTAAGCTGGCTAGATCTGAGGAGCTGTGAGACTTGTATATAGTTAATGGGCTGGAACTCATCATCTGTTATGGTCTTTGGAGATGACATGGTGCTGTTCACTTTTCTGAGGAGCAGCTGCCTCTGAGTTGTCTGCCTCTGATGGTGGAAAACATACTAATGGCTCTCAGAGAAATGCCCAAGGCAATTTGTGCTCCCAAAGCCATTCCTGCAGCAAGGCAAAAGCCCAAAACATGTGACGCTGGATGGGCTTTTTCCTGAGCGGGGAGCAGAGGATGCTGGGCAGAAAGGTCCCATGCAGGTGTGTCCATGTGGGTATTGGTGCTCTGGGGCACCATGACCTGCTTCTGTCATACCTGTGCATTGCTGCCTGCTCACAGCAACATCCCCATGTGTACCATGGTGTGGTTGCATGGCCCAGTGGGCAGCTCTGGTGCTTGAAAGATGGTGTGCAACTGCTCTGAATGTGCCTTTGCAAAGAGAGAATCCTGGCATGCAGGGTCTCTGGCTGCTGTAGACACATTTCTGGCTCCAGATTACTTTCCTAATGCTCAATCCTCTCTGCTCTCTGCCTTTGGACCCAAATGGGAGACCCTTCCCTCAATGCCTCATTTCCCTGAGTCACCAGCCAGGTACAGCTGCCTTCTGCAAATGCTTCTTCCTCCCTTGCCACCACTGAAACCCAGGGACTCAAATTCCAGTTCTGTGCTAGGGACATAGCACAGCCCCTGCCACCTCCCAGCCCCCTCCCTGCCAGGAACAAGAGCCCAGCTTGGTGGGCAGAGACTTAGATAGGTTGGAGAGTTGGGCGGGGAGAAACATGATGAAATTCAACAAGGGGAAGTGCAGAGTTTTACATTTGGGGAAGAACAACACCATGTCCCAGTACAGGTTGGGGGCTGAACTGCTGGAGAGTAGTGTAGGTGAAAGAGACCTGGGGGTCCTGGTAGACAGGAGGATGACCATGAGCCAGCAATGTGCCCTTGTGGCCAAGAAGGCCAATGGCATCCTGGGGTGTATTAGAAAGGGTGTGGTTAGTAGGTCAAGAGAGGTTCTCCTCCCCCTCTATTCTGCATTGGTGAGGCCACATCTGGAGTATTGTGTCCAGTTCTGGGCCCCTCAGTTCAAAAAGGACAGGGAACTGCTCGAAAGAGTCCAGCGCAGAGCTACGAAGATGATTAGGGGAGTGGAACATCTCCCTTATGAGGAAAGGCTGAGGGAGCTGGGTCTCTTTAGCTTGGAGAAAAGGAGACTGAGGGGTGACCTCATCAATGTTTACAAATATGTAAGGGGTGAGTGTCAGCGGGATGGAGTTAGGCTTTTCTCAGTGATGACCAGTGATAGGACAAGGGGTAATGGGTGTAAATTGGAGCATAGGAGGTTCAAGGTGAATATCCGAAAAAAATTTTTTACTGTAAGAGTGACAGAGCCCTGGAACAGACTGCCCAGGGAGGTTGTGGAGTCTCCCTCACTGGAGACATTCAAAACCCACCTGGATGAGTTCCTGTGTGATGTACTCTAGGTGACCCTGCTCTGGCAGGGGGGTTGGACTAGATGATCTCTCGAGGTCCCTTCCAGCCCCTAAGATTCTATGATTCTATGATTCTATGATTCTATGAAGCAGAGGGTCAGAGCCTAAATGAAAAGACAGAAGGAGAAACTGGCAGACTGTGGAGTGATTTTCCAAAGCCACATAACTGGGCTTAGGAACCAGACTGGTGACTCAGTGTCCTCCTCACCATGCCTGTCTTTCCAACAGGGGTGTGCAAGGCTGGGATACTCCACTCAGGGCTCCCTCCACTGTAGCCCACCCTGGGGCAGCAGCAAACTCTGGTCATATAGGACGGGGTGCCTGGGTGCATCTCACCATGGAGCAGGACAGCTTGTGGGCAGCCAGCACAGAGGCATTGCTGGTGGCAACCTCCACACATGCCACAGCCTCTATCATCCAGCCCACCCTCCTATCTCTCCTCCTTCTCCTCCCCCCACTGCCCAACCAAGCAAGCTGGAGCTGGCTTAGCATGGCTGGCTGATGTGTGGGTTTACTCTGCTTCCCTTCTGATCTCTGCAGCATCTCCTGTGGGGTCTGCAACAGGGAGACAGACCCATGATCCTTAGGCAGGGGGCAGTTCTTATACTGACCTCTTTGGACGTAAGTGGTGAAATAAGTTCCAAGACTTCTTGAGAAGTTTCTCTTCCTGGAGAAAGAGAGTGTGGAGTTGCTGGTCCCATGGCCACCCATGCTATTAACATGAATGCAGGTGGGAAAATGCTGCTGGATTGGGGATTATGTGAGAGGACCAGCCCTCTCCTTGCTGCAAGTGCTGGTGGTGACAAGTGGCTTTTGCAGACAAGGCTTGCCTTGCTGGAGCAGTATAAGCACACCGAAAAAGCTCCCATCACTTCTGGAGATTCAGGAGAGGAAACATGTCTCACGTTTTTATCCACCAGAGCAGCTTTCTTAGGTGTCAGTTTTGCCATGATAGCACAGCATTGCATGAGCTGTGGCATGGGGGCTGCTGCATCAGCCTGTGGAGGATGCTGAGGGTTTTGTTCAGAAGTGAAAAAGAGCATTGAGCTTTTTCATGGGCATTAAAAAGCTCACAAAGCTGCAGTGACACAAAGTCAGTGCAGGCACCGTTTTGCTGCATTCCCTTCCCTTGCTTCCCCATCTCCTGGCGACTGGTGGATCAGAGCAGACTCCAGGGATGAGTCTCACTTGGGGTGAGCGTGAGCAGCTGCCAGGGGCTGGCAATGATGTGAGGTCTGTGCTGCCATGCACCTCCAGGGCTTAATTATTGTGGGGAAAAAAAAAAAAAAAAAAAGAGAAAAAAAAGTAAAATCAGAGAGAGCACAGGAGATCCCTCCTGCAGGAGGGTGCCAGGATGAAGGCAGCTCAAACTCTGAGTTTGTATTGGGACAAGCTGGCCAAAAATACCATTCTGGGGCCTTTGGAGCCAACATTGAGCCAGCTCTGTGAAATGCTGTGTATGTTTGCTGAGGAGGCAATTTTACCTCTTTGGAGATCAGTCCCAGGACTTTATGGAAGGACTAATTTGAGAAAGACTTTGGAAAAGCAGGGGAAGTACAGAAGGATGCAAAGGGAGTGGAGGGGGCTGCCAGGAGGAGAAAGATGTAAAATAGTGACTTCAAAAGGAGCTGGAAAGGTGCCCTGATTCCCATTGGTAATTACCTCAAAGTGGAGAAGATACTGGGTACTAAACCAGCAAGCAAAGCCATAACCAGAGCCAATATCTGGAAGCTGAGCACAGCCACGTACAAATTAGAAATGAGGCTTATATTTTTAATAGAAAAAATGATTAAGCATTGGAACAAACTGCCAAAAGCAGCGGTAGCTCCTCTGTTGCTTGTTATCTGCAGAGCAAGGCTGGCTGCCTTTCTGAAAGATGATTCAGTCAAACACGAGTTATTGGGCTCAATAGAGGGGTAGCAGAGGGATGTAATGGCCTGTGCGACCCAGGAGGTCAGGTGAGATGAACTAATTTTCTCTTCTGGCCTTCAAGTCATTGAGTTAAGGAAGGTGCATATCCCTGTCTTGCAGATTTAGCTTTGTGATGGCTTTGTCTTTCTCTGGTTAATGTGATTCAGGTGTCTGGTGGTGCAGAGCAGGGCTGCAGGGACAAACCTGCAGCACAGCAGGCTGTGGGGCAGGCATTTGGAGGATGCTGCATGTCCCCAGTTAGGATGGGGCTGAGACTGTCCCCACTGTCTCCTGCATCTTTTGAGATACCAGGTTCTCACACCTGGCCTGAAAGACAGCAGGAGAGTGGGGTTTGTAAGAAGCAAAAATGAGGGAGGTTAGGAGGGGCAGAGTGGCCCTCACTGGATCTAAACTAAGTTAGGCCAACCCCTGTGCAGCGATGCCACAAGACAGTGATGGGATGGGCTGGTGGCTTTCCAGGTGTCTCAGCCATCCAGCCATCCTCCCTGCAACACTGAGCTGCTCCAGCCAGTGCAAGGAAGTTAAGCAAAGTGTTGGGGGCAGCTGCAAATGAGCATCTTGGAGCAAGAAGCCTGGGAAAAGGAGGATGGGCAGCAGTCTTGCAGAGCTCAGGAGGAGCACAGCTCCTTGCCCTGCTCCATCCCAGCTCCCTGATGCCTTGACTTTGAGTGCACCCTGCTCCTGGCCAGGAGGAGCTGAGCAGTGGCTCAGCACTGGGGTGTCTGCAAGGCACAGGGAAGGCAGAAAAGCAAAACAGACCAAAAGCTCCTGCTGCCCTCCACTGAAGAAGGGATTGACAGAGAAGCTGAATGGAGAAAACATGCCATGAAACAGCGGTGGGGAGCTCCCTGCAAACCTCTGCCTCCAGTGTGCAGACAGGAGCTTGGCAGAGTGTATCCAGAAGCACTTACCTCCCTTAATGGCCAGGCAGAGCCTCCCATGCTACCCCATTAGGAGCTGCCTCCCCAGGTGAGATGGCACAAAGTGCTGGGCCAGCCCGAGAGGCTGCGCCACGGAGCCAGCACTGCCATCTCCAGCCCCTCCGACCAAGTGTAAGAGAGGCCCTGAGAGTGCAGCAGGACAGCACACCGGTCTGGGGTGAGACTGGGTTAGTTTATCTTGTTTTGAAGTCATCAGACTCCTCCAGGGGCAAGAAGAGTCACGCGTGACGAAGATGCCAACGCGTCCTGCAGGTCATGGTACCACATCCTTGTCCGAAGGTGCAGACATTGCACAGGGAGGAGCAGGCCAGGAAGAACTAGTGGTCTAGGGTAGCAAGCAGGCCATGCTGGGCTTGCAGCTGAGCTGGAGGTGTGAGGTTTCAGGCTGGTATTGCTCATAGAAAAAGCAGCACCCGCTACCCGGGATCCTCCACCAGCACCCTGCTTACAGCAGGCATGGGTGACCTTGTACATACGGGGCAGCCCAGTAAGTGGGGCACAGCCCCAGTGCAGGGCTCTTGGCAGGCAGCTTTTCCCCACAAAGGAAGCTAACCCTGTCTGCATGCCAGTGGCTGCTGCCAGATGCAATCCAGGGTGCGTATCGGCGGGAGGAGCTGGCTCCCTTCGAGCTTGGAGGGGGCCAAGTCCTGTCCACCTACTGCTCCAGCAGCAGCACTCCCTGCTTTGCATGAAAGAGGAGCGTTGATTGCTGACATCTGTAGACAATCAGATAAGAATTAGAGTTATTCCTCTCGGCATAAATGGTATTTCTAATCTCATAATCCCTTAATATTGTTCTCACCAGGATGTGGCCAGCGCTAATCCCTGCAAGTTGGTTCTTGGGCAAATTTCAGGGAAGCCAGGAATGTGTGGGAGGAGGGGTTGGCTGCCTTTCCTCCCCTCACCCTCAGGATCCTTCCTGGGTATGCAGCAGGCATGGAAGAGCTGATCAGGGAGCAGCCCCTTCTGCTAGCTGGAGGAAACTCATGCTGGGATGGAGGAGTTTGCAGATCCTTTTCACCACTGCTGCAAAGAGCCCCCGTGGGTCTCCCAGTCTGTGTCTCTGCCCTGGGATTGTCTCTTGCCTGGGCAGCTCCGTGGCACTGGCAGCAGCTTCCAGCCTGGTTTTGCCATGTGGCTCCTTTCTGAAAGCAGAGACTGAGGAAGAGCCTGGAGCCCCTATTTATGTGCTGGAAAGGTGCAGGGGCTGCAAAAGCCAAGGTCCCAGGCAGATGAGGGTGGCAGGTGCTTTGTCAAGACCCTAGGCTGCATTTGGCCCA
This sequence comes from Chaetura pelagica, assembly GCF_000747805.2. Classification (NCBI taxonomy): domain Eukaryota; kingdom Metazoa; phylum Chordata; class Aves; order Apodiformes; family Apodidae; genus Chaetura; species Chaetura pelagica. The sequence goes on along the minus strand of NW_009952688.1, from coordinate 201,653 downwards.
AAGTTTGGATCCTCCTTAGACTAGAGTGGGGAGAACCACATGGGTTGCTTGACAGTGGTGCACTGGATACTGATGTGCCTCAACCCACCATGGCCTTCCTCCTGACCATCTTGGAGGTATGTTCAAGGTAGGAAGTGGGCTTGAAACCTCCTGCTGTCTACCCAGAGATGGCAGGAATTGCCATTTCTCTTGTCCCTGCTGCATCTTGCTATCCCCAGCCCACTCTTGCTGCTTTGTGCCAGCCCCACCAGCAGGGGTTTGCACATGAGCTGTCAGTGGCAGCTGGTATGAAATCCAGCTTGGGTGGTATTGGGCCCCCCTCTGCCTGTGAGCCATGTGCAATATGCCATGGTGCAGGGACAGAAAACCTGCCCCAGATCCTGTCCTATCACGATGCACAGGGTCCACATTAGGAGCAGCTTGCAATATGGATGTGAGCAGAGGGGCTGGGTGCCCTGGTCTCTGGAGACAAAGCTCTGTGCCTTGCCTGTCTGATGGCTTCCTCAAGTCCTTCTCTGTTTTTATTACCCAAGCAGGTTGGAGAAGCTGCACAGCTGTGTCAGCCACATCCTGGGCATGTTCTTTATCTCAGCAAGGTGAAGGTGTCGGAGATGGCTTGGTAGTGATAAATTCCCAATAAGTTTGCTTCTGTCTGTGAAGCTGAGAGAGCCCCATGCTGTACAACATGGCCACAGCATGGTCACACAGCAGGCAGAGGATGCAGGAAGAGGCTGCTTCCCCTGGGAAGTGTGTCCATCACCATCCCCTCCATGCTGTTCTCACCAGCATCCTACCCCCTCAGGGTACCAGCATCCCTCCCATGCAGAGACCTCTCCATCATTGCCTTGCAGCCATGAGGTATTTCTTACTGTAGCCACATTTTTGCATGTAGGGAGAGCTCAGATCTGTGCCAGGCTGAGGTCTCCTTCTTATTTCTGCATGGCTGGAAGAAAAGGAGAGGGCTTGGCCTCCAGGCCAAGCATTACAGGCCATGCCACAGGGGTGCAATGGTGCAACTTTCCCATGAGTCCTGTAATATCTTTCAAACAGTGAGACTCTGCAAGCTCGTGGGAAAAGAGGGGTGGATGGTGTTGACTTGTAATAAGCCAGCTTAATCCTACAGTGTACTTCCCTCCTGCACTCCAAAGGCTGGCAATTGGAGAAGAAGCTAGCGAGTGCCCCTGTTGCACTGGGAGATGCTAGTTTTCAGATTTCTAAGGGTTTTTCCCAGAAAAGGGAAACAAATGGGATTTGCTATTCACTGGCAACTTTGGGAAAATGCCCTGGAAGTCAGAGCCAGCTGAATTTTTTTTGTTGTTGAATCAGGAAGTTAGAGATTTAAGAGCTTGGTTTTGAGATTTTGCTCATTTAATTTTCGTTTGATGAGGTTTTAATGAAATTAGAGGGACCTCCAAAAGGAGGAAACCCAAAAGCCCTGGAAACCCAACCTTTCATTTAAAATCACCAGAAGCAAAAGAACTGCTGTTGTCCTGTTTCCACTGGAAGTGAACAAGCTGCAAAGCTGCCATAAATGTGTGAAACCCTTTGGCAGGACCAGATCCCTGGTGTTCAGTGGGGCAAGGTGTAGAGAGGACTGTTTTACCATCTCCATAAGGGTGGCCCCTTGGCTGCAAATAGGTGCTGCCTCCAAGGGTGCCTATATCAGCAGGGGAGGGGATGGATCCATGATGTGGGTGGGTGAGCAAACACCTTCCTGGGCATCTTGAGGCTGAGCCGGGGCTTGCCAAGCCCTGAGACATGAAGGTTGGGATGGAGATGGGTAAATGTGTCTACTGGCACTGAGATCGGGTGCCTCTGCTCCCCATATCTGGGATCTCCCTCCCTGCAGGACCACCACTCCTCTGCTTCAAATTTAGGCTTGTCCTATGCCAAGTCCTGGGAGGAGAGCCTGTGAGGGCAGCTAGACTTCCCAACCTAGCGCGGGGGAAAGCTTGAGTGAGCTCCAAGCTTTGCCAGCCTACTGCAAGACGCTGTAGGGCATTGTATCTGTGGCAGGAAGACAGCAACAGCATCTCCTGGCCTCTGATGGGCTCCAGAAGTGGACTGTGCCTTTGTTATCTTCATCCCCGCGTACAGCCCAGTCTCTGTCTCTGAAAGCTTGTTCAGACCAGCCCTTTTCCTCCTCAGGGCTGGGATAACATCTCCATACACAGCCGAAGGCCCTCCTGGCTCCACGGTCATCACCCAGAGCTGCACCAGGAAAAGCAGATAATTAAATTCAGGCCTGCGCTTCTCCCCCAGGAAGCAGATGCAGCAAGACAACAGTACTGCAGAGACTTTGTTTGGGGTAGGGGGCAGAAATTTCAGTCTTGGTCTTCCCTGTAGCAGCTGCTGGTGTGTGGCTGCTGAGCCAGGGACCCACTCCCCCCATCCGACCATGCCTTGCTGGCTTATCATTTCCAATCCTATCAGAAACAAAACTGCTGCTGCTTAATGCTTCATTACAGGCTGTTATGTGTCTCCTGCACTGCCCAAGAGAGCAGCAAGGAGGGCTCTGACTCTATTTAATAACTGTTTCATGGTTCCTAATTGACAGATAAAAACGCTACTAACTTGGTTTCATCGAACATAATCCATGGGCAGGAGCGGCCGTGCCCTTCTGGAGCCCGGGCAGCAGCAGGAGTTTTGATCCATTATTTTGACGTGGGGAACCCGTAACGCGCCGGATCTGCCGTCGCCGTGATGTGTTTACACCTTGCTTTTTGTTCCTCTGTTGGTTTTGGCTTTTACAGCCTTGGGGGAAAATCACAGTGGGAAGGGTATCCAGGGCAGATGGAGGAAGTGAGGCGATGGCTGTGGGGCTGTTCCCGCGTGGGTCTGCAGCACCCCCAGCACCGTGCTCTGCAGCACGGGCTGGCTTTGCAGCACATCCCTGTGGGGCTCCATCTTTGGTTGAGCCAGGGCCATGCCTCATGATGGCAGATCCCCAGCCCTGGGACTGTCACCCTGCAGCTGTCAAGCTGGGCCATGCTTGTACCCAGGAAAGACCCAGCAATCCTTTTAGCTCTGACAGGAAAGCACCCATATTTGCTCAGATAGAACAGAATAGGATTTATTCCTGTAGAGTTGGAGATGTCAGGGATCCAAGGCATTTCTTTGTGCACTGAGTGCTTAGAAGGATCCCATCATGACTGGGGGTTTCCCATGTCCCTTTTTCCTGGTGCAGGTGACCAGGTGACCCAGACTTCTTTCATGCTCAGCACTGAGAAACACTAGACAGACTGATGCCTACTTTTGCAGAGCTACAAAGATGATTAGGGGACTAGAACATCTCTCTTATGAGGAGAGGCTGAGGACTTTGGTCTTTGTAGTCAGGAGAAGAGAAGACTGAGAGGTGATCTTATCAATGTTTATAAATACTTACAGAGTGGGTGCCAGGAGGATGGGGCCAGTCTTTTCTCAGTGGTGCCTTGTGACAGCGCAAGAGGTACCAGGCACAAATTTGAACACAGAAAGTTCCATCTATACATAAGGAGGAACTTCTTTACTTTGAGGGTGACAGAGCACTGGAGCCGGCTGCCCAGAGTCGTGGTGGAGTCTCCATCTCTGAAGGTACTCAAAACCTGCCTGAATGCCATTCTGTGCAACCTGCTCCAGGTGAACCTGCTCTGGCAGGGGGGTTGGATTAGGTGATCTCCAGAGATCTCTTCCAACCTCTAATATTCTGTGATTCTCTGATTCCCTGAGGAAGCACACACAATTGCAGGGCCTAAAATGCAGGGCCAGAGAGTGCAAGCAGGAACGAGGAGTGTTGTGAGGGTGGGATTCAGAAGCCACATGCTGGACCTGAAACCTGCTGTTCGACCCAAGTACTTGGGGATTTGCTTTATCATTTCACACCTGGGGAACAGCACTTGAAAAAAGTATTTGGAAATGAGATTTTTTTCAGGGCTTTCTCCACCCATCACAGTGGCTGGAAACTTAAGTACCAGTTGGGAGTCTTGTAGGTGTTGGTTGCACCCAGGGTAGGAGTGGTGTCCTGGTGTGGGCAGAGGTGGAGTTGCAAAGGAGAGGGCGTGTTGAGTGCCAAGCGAAGCAAATCTGAGCACTGCTGAAGGCATCCTGGGAGGATGAGAAGTGATTAGTAGCGAGCACTTCAGGGATAACACTGATTTAAATAAAGAACACCAGAACGGCAGCTCCAACAGGACCCTATGGGTCACTTGGAGGAGAGTCAGAGGCAGCTCTAGCACACTTGGAGCATTTCCTAGTTGCACATACCATGCTGGAGAGAGCCAGGACCAGTGCCTGTGCTCCTGAGTATTTTTTTTAAGGCACAGAGGCTGTGCCAGGGATGCCTGAAAAGCATCACTGCAGTGAGGTTAGAACCACAGGCTGCTGTGACCCTGAAGATCAAGCCAGACTGTTTGCAGCACTGCTGGGAGCTGTAGTGCCAGGAGATGGATATCCATGATCTCAGCCAGTTGCAGGGCCATGACAGAGGTCAGATTCCCATGGTGTGAGTCAGCTGCATTCCTCCCCAGGGTCGGCGAACTGCGCCAGGCATCCGGGCCTTGGCTGTCTCTGGCCTCAGCACTTGGGGTGATTAACTGCGCTGAGGATGCTCAATTTGGGTAGACAGAGTGAAGGCTAAGAGGCTCCTGCAACTGAGAACAGC
>NW_009952688.1:190692-196994 GCF_000747805.2 Chaetura pelagica | reverse complement strand
GTCTCTTTGCCACACCAAGAGGGCCTTTTCCAGTGGGGTGTGAAGGGCTGATACAATACTGCCCTGTGTCTCCAGAGACAGCCCATCCAAAGCTATGGATTTGTTATTAGGGAATCCAGCAGACCTGGGTGTGCAGTTCCCTGCAGCCAGCTGTAACTCTTGTGCCATGGTACAGCCACCTGCAATGCCAACTGCTGTTATCTTGATACGGTGTCATGCCATGCCATCAGCAAATGGAGACATGATGCGAGATAATAGCTGAGCCATCCGAATAAAATGAGTCTCAGAATGTAACAGAAGGGTTTCTCCTCTGCAGGGATTTTTCTGCATGAAAGTCTTGGTTTGTGCTTTTCTCTAAATGGGTTTTTCTACCCTATCACTGTGATTCCATGAGAATCAGGCATTTTGCAGAAGACAAGGGATAATGGATTAGAACTTGAAGAGGGGATATTTGGGTTGGACACTAGGAGGAAGTTCTTTAGTGTGGGGGTGGTGAGACACTGGCCCAGCTTGCCCAGAGGGGCTGTGGCTGCCCCAGCCCTGGAGGTGTTCAAGGCCAGGTTGGATGGGGCTCTGCACAGTCAATTTAGATTTAACATTCTCGTAAATGATGTACGTGAGGGATTTTTACCAAATGAACTTGCAGGCTTGGAGCTCCTGGTGCAGTACTGCCAGTGCTGCACAGCCCCAGTGCTCTGCAGCCCCCTCAGTGTGCACATTTCAACATGGAAAATGCCTAGTGGGGCAAAACTAACAGAGATGCTGTAGGAGCAGCCACAATCCAACTATCTCGGGCTGCACAAGCCCTGCTGTCAGTGAGTCCCAGCTGGCAGTACCATGGACCTGGGGTCAGGCAGCCCCCTCAGCAGGGATATGGGTATTTCTTACTCTCTTGTAGGCCTATTTTCAATGCTGGAATACTCTCCAGCCACACCACTTGGATTTGGATTTCTGCTAATGCACCTGATTTCTTCATTTATTTCAATATCCAAGCAAACAAATGAAACCATTAGGTGCTTTGATCAGCTCCTTGCTTGGAATTAAATGACTAACTCCTAACCACTGGTGGTCGTGGGCTGGCTTGCCCTAGAGAGAGGATAACAGATAGTAACATTGCAACCATGGAGCTGTGACTGAACAAGCAGCCTTGTCCCCAGACACTGTGAGGTGACTGATCCCAGTGTCCTCATGCCACAGGCAGAGTTAGATGTTTGCATCCCATGCAGCATCCCTCTGACACGGGATGTGAGGGACATGGGGACTGCTGCCACCACTTGCCCTGCTGCATGGCCCCTGCCAGCACACTGCCCTGAATTAACCCCTCTTTGAAGGACAGCAAAGCTGCTAGGAAAGCATCCAGCCTCAATGTGAAACACTTCCAGAGGTAGCAAATCCACTGTAACCCTTGGTGGGCTCTTCCAGGGTTTAATTACCTGAGTCAAAAATGCTCACCTTTTGTATTGGTTGGATCTGTGGGGCTTTGGCTGCACCTGCCTGGGTTCATCCTGCCAGATGAAGGGCTGGGATGATTGGATTGAGTCCCCCATCCACACCTCTGAGCCTCAGCCACCATGACATTGCACATTATGCCCATCCTGAGGGATGATGGCATTTAATAAGCATCATGTTTACAAAATTAATGCATCTTCTAACACAAGGACACTGGCTACACTCCCTGTAGAGCCTTGAAACAGTCATATATCCCATGCAGAAGAAAGGCTTGAATGCCAGCGTGTGATTTGCCCTCCCTACGTGCCTGTCTATCCCCATCAACCACAGCAAGAGTGTGAAGACAGCCTCCTTGGACCAGCTACCTCCCTTACAGGTGCTTAAAGATAGATAAAGGCAACCCCGAGAGCATCAGCCCAGCCTTTTGAAGAGGTGAATCCACACGTTTCCCTGGCTTTCTTGCATGGAAAGCCCCCCTCCCCAGGCTTGGCTCCTATTGGGCTGTCCTGATCCCACTGGCATCCCTCTCAGCTTCCCAGAGGGCAGGATCTGCCCTGCAGTCCTCCATCATCAGGGGAAGGCACCTGGAAGTGATAGCTGGGTTGAACAAGCATGAGCTTGTGCATGATTGAGCAGAAACAGGTTCAGAACCAAAGTGGTCAGGGCAGGGGCATTTCAGGAAAGCCACATGGGGAAAGGTCTCTTCATCCACAGGAGCTACAGACAGGTCCTGGTTATTTCCCAGGCATGATCCCCATGGGAACACCATTAGCATCCACCTGTATAACACCACTGCCTCTAACACCTCTGGACAGTGATCTGTGCAGAGTCTCTAATGGCTTCCTTATCCCAGCAGCCACTCCAGCACTGGGCACAACCTTGTCCCTATGTGTCGGTGCACAGGAGCTAAGCCTACGACTTCAGTTTTCTAAATCCTGCCTTCTTTCATGCCTTGAGAGTTATCCTGCATCTCAGCAGGTTTTAGGCTGTGCTGGAGCCAGCATCCCCATTTGGGTATAAACCCCTACCCAGCTCAGGCAGAGCCTTTCTCCCATCTCTAGTTCTTTGGGATTTCAGGTGGCTTTTCTTCCCAAAATCTATTGGTAGAGTTGCTTTTTAATAGCATGTATGTGATGTGGAGTGGGTTAGACCACTCTGGCTCTGGCTGGCACGTTATAAATCTCAGCAGAAGAAAAAATATTGCAGAGTGCCAGTGGGGTGGGGGGTGAAAAAAAGCAGAAGGAAGAGACCATTTTCCCAGAGCCCAAAGCAGGCAGGGGTGGGGAGCGGGAAAGGCAGGGTCATACGACTTGCTGGGGCAGAGTGTGCAGTTGTTTATACTGGAAATGAGTTTCTGTTTATTGCAAGCTATGGTGGGGAGACCACAAAGTGAATGTAAAATGAAAATGGGAAGGGTGTGGGGAAAGTCAGGGGAGGGGGAGAGGGTGCCTTTGACGAACTCCAGAAGTCACGTCCAGTAATAAATCAAGCCGGGATCCGTCCCAGGATACAGGACCCAGAACATCTGCTTGGACTGCAGGGAAGCTGGGCGGGTGAGGAGGGCTCTCCAGCCCTGCCTGGGGCTGAGCTAGGGGCCAGGAGCTTGGGCAGCTGAGCCAGCCATGGGTGCTGGGCCTGGCAGTGCTCACATGCAGGCAGAGGTGCACTGAACACCTCAGTTCATAGGACGCGTGTGCAGGGCCGAGAAATTTAGGAGGGATCAGCCTCTTCGTCCTCAGTGGCCATCCCTTGGCTGCTCCATGCCTCTATTTCCTTGGCTGTAAGGCAGCACAGGGTTGTTTTCTCCCATTTGTCACTTCTCTCAAGCTTTGCAGCAAATATCACATTGGAAGTCAATGCCTGCAGCGTCTCAGAGCTGGAGTATGGCATAGGTGCCACCGGGCAGGGTTGCAGGGAGGTCCCCTGCCCTCTCACGGGGTTTTTAATTACTGTGTTAATGGAGCTGTTGGTGAAAGCAGGGACAAATCTCCTGATAACCCCACTGGGACCAGCATTGCATCCTTTCTTGGTACAGGCTTTAAAGGTATTAAGTGTTAAGGATTTTGGTTTGACGTCTGAATCCAGCTGTGTTGTTGTGAGAAGCCCTTGCAGACTCTAGACCAACCTCTCATAGATAATCTATTGCCATGGCCTCTGTGCTTCAGAAGGGGTGACAGACGTTTGTTTTGCAGATTTAAGCATCTCCCTCCTCTTCTTCCTTTTCTTTTCCCCTTCCTTGGAAAATGGATCCTATTAACTGCTGCAGATGACACAACACGTGCCAATACATTTGCAACCCATTTGGCTCACAGAAAGCACTGAGTTCAAGCTACAAACTTCCCCAAGGGCCCAAGTAAAATATCGGGATGGGGAGGAGAAAAAAAGACCATGCATCTGCCCTCCAGGTTGTTGCTCATTTCTTGTCTTTACAGCCCATATTTGTGCAGAAAGCAGGGGAGACAGCCACTGAGATACATGTGTGAGCTATGACCTCAGAAGTAGTTTGCATTTCGTTATGCCAGGCTGTGGCTGAGCTGCTCTGCCATAATGCCATGGGTGCTGCTGTGGGAACTGCTCTCCAAAAATGCCTGTGAACAACTGTCTGGTCATGGGGCAGGTACTAAGCTGTGCCTCAGGATCTCCCTATTGTAGACAAACTCCAAATCCTCCTGCACTAGATCGTGGGCAAGTTCAGCCCCATGTCACTGCTGGAAAGGTCAGAAACTTTGGCAGCATCATGGCACTTCTCCACTTACACCAGGCACGTCTCCATTTCCCTGGTAGTACATGTACCATGGGACAAACCTGGATGCAATGGCATCAGTCCAGCCAGAGCTGCTTTCTCTGCTCCAGGAGAGGCTGTAAAGGTATTCAGGTAGCACAAGACTGCCTGCCCTGTCTGTTTTTCTGCATCGCATTCTTGCAGCTCTCATCTTCAGCTAAGCCTCTGCTCTCAAACCTGTCCCCACTGTCACCTCACCTCAGAATGATGCTGAGCCATCTGCATGTGTTGATGGGAGACGTGTCCCTGTTGCAGAAGGCATTTGCAGTGCAGGCAGCAGCAGTGTGCTCACAGTCCATGGCAGGGCAGTGGGGATCATCTGAGCCAGGACACCACCGCATCCTTCTGCTGCTGGCAAGGTTCAGACCATGGGGTTTGCTCTTCTACAGTTTTCTGGGCAACACTTCAGAGAGAACAATAAATCCTTCATCCACTCTAAAAACATTTACCTCTAAAACTGTAGGGTGTTTTATCCCCTGTCCCTGTGAAGTCATGCTTCAGGTCTGCTGAAATCCTATAAATTACCTCCTGAAATCCCCTGGAGCCCCTATGACAGTTTATTGAAAGTCCAGGACTGTTTGACCTTGGAGAAAGTGAGAAAGTCAGGGGAAGGAAGCAACCCTGGGCTTCCCTGCCGAACTCCTGGATCTTGGGTTGAGCTTCTTGCAGGGACCACAGTGCAGCCAGGAATCAGTCCCAGCCCATTTCTGTCTGGGCACTGGGCCCTCCTCTCCCCCCTGTCCCAGATCTCTTGAGGGTCTCTGCTATGTTGGGCAGTATCTCTGCATGCAGTGTGGTGCCTCCCCTAAAAAACCAGCAGTGACACAGTCACCTGGGCCCAGTGCCTGCCCTGGCATCATGCCCCTCTCTCCCTGCCCAAAAGAGTTTTGGGGACCTCTGGCTGACAGCTCAGCCTCCAGCCATGGTGCTTGGCATTTGCAGGAGGGCTGCCCACCCCAGGGGAGCTCTGTGCTGGGGGTTCCCACCAGCCCTTGGGAAACAGTTAAAATATTTAAAACAATATTTTTAAAATAACAATAACTGCTTGTTATTTGTGCTTTGTTGGAAGCAAATCAGAGGATGTGTGAGAAGCTGCTGTCCTCCTCGAGGAGACTGAAGCTGTGCCTGGTTATTGCTGCTGGGGCAGGGTGAGCAACGACGATGCTCTTGCCACTGATCTGGTGCCAATCCACTCAGGAAAAGTGTGTTTGCTTCTGGGGGTTTTGTTATTAAAAGGCTATCAAGAAATTACAGGGAGTCCAGAAGAAAATTGATTAAAGGATTAGAAGATAGCATATGACCTAAAGGGGAGATTAAGGGAATTTAGTGAGGTGCTCACTGCAGAGCAAGGCAAAGGGGAGCAGGGAGGGCAGAAAATGAAAACAACCTTGCAAAGATTTTACAGGTGATGATCAGAGTGGGTGAAAACAGCCACTGTGAGTAATAGAGTCAGTTTGTTCTTCACGCTTCATTTTCCAGATTGTGGGAAGGGGCTGCCTGAGCCACCCAGGCTGTTTGATCTGCCCTGGCCCTGTATGCCAGGAGCATCCCATGGAGCTTCTTCACTGCCACTTGTGGGGACTTAAGTGTTGAGCCATGATTTGAAGAAGATGAGCATTGTTCTCATAAAGCAAAGAGCCTTGTTTTAGTTCCATTTTTTTACAGGTGGGCTCCCCAGTTGAAGAAGCACAGGGTTATACTGCAAAGAGTTCAGTGGAGGGCTACAAGGATAATTAAAGGACTGGAGTGTCTGTGATACGAGGAAAGGCTGAGAGACCTGGGGCTATTCAGTCTGGAGAAGAGAAGACTAAGAGGGGACCTTATTAATGTCTATAAATATCTGAAGGGTGGGTGTCAAGAACGGGCCAGTCTTTTTTCAGTGGTGCCCTGTGATAGGATATGGGGAAACAGCACCAAGCTACAACACAGGAAGTTCCACCTCAACATGAGGAAGAACTTCTTTCCTGTGAGGGTAATAGAGCACTGGCTGTCCAGAGAGGCTGTGGAGTCTCCTTCTCTGGAGACTTTAAAGACCCACCAGGACACGTTCCTGTGTGGTCTTCCCTAGGTA
>NW_009952688.1:188482-190657 GCF_000747805.2 Chaetura pelagica | reverse complement strand
ACAACACAGGAAGTTCCACCTCAACATGAGGAGAAACTTCTTTCCTGTGAGGGTGACAGAGCCCTGGGACAGGCTGCCAAGAGAGGTTTTGGAGTCTCCTTCTCTGGAGGCTTTCAAGATTCGTCTTGTTGTGTTCCTGTGTGACCTGCCCTGGGTGTTCCTGCTGCAGCAGGGGGTTGGACTTGATGATCTTCAGAGGTCCCTTCCAATCCCTATGATTTTATGATTCTATGAATAATGGGGCCTCCCATGAAGTCACCTGAGTTAAGTATGCAGCTACTACTTCCAAGTGCAGTGAAGTCTGGAGTTGTGTGATTTATCCCAAGGATCTCAGTGCCCTAAGAATAGAATGAGGCCAGGGCCTGATTCAAGCCTGAAGATAAAAAAGACACTTGTAAAGACAGCAGTGGTGTCAACTAGTGTTGTTAGCCAAGCTGGTATCTCAGCCCACCTCTTCCAGAAATGCCAAACTCCTCTGGGTTTCATCCCTTTGAAGGATACCCTTTGCATGAGCTGCAGAGACTGATGCTCTGAAGCAGAGCTCCCTCCTCCTTCCACCCCAGGGCACCACCAGCACAGGGCAGGATTTAGGCTTGAGCTGGGCACCTCCTGCTGTTAGTGACTTGCCTAAATGTTATTTTCTCAAAGCTAGAGAGTGGGCAGGTAAGGACTGGTGTGGATACATCTTTTCCTGGGACAAATTAAGCATCTTCCCTCATATATGTAATTAATGAGCTAGCAGCATCCCTGGGCAATCTGAAGAGTACCAGCAACCAGAGCCACCCCCTGAGGTGTCGTCTCAACCCCGTCCCCACCGGAGTCCAGTGCTGTGATTTTCCAGGGTATATTATGGAGAGAAGCCCCATGGAGCAGCGTAGCATTGACCAGGAGAGCAGTGGTGTGGGACAGAAAGGCAGCAGGTGTGAGCTGAGCAGAGCAGGGAAGATATGCTGGCTACGTCTCAAGAGGGATGAGGAGAGAAGAGGCATTTTTGGAGAGCTGCTGGCTATTAGAAAAAGCCCACACTCCTCCAGTGGGAGTGATAGCTGGTAATATTTGTGGCTAGCTTGTTGCTCAGTACATGACAAAGAGCTTGTAGCTTCCCCTAAGAGGCTTCTCCTGGGTAAATATACAATTTCCAGGAGTTCTGGTGGGACAGCTTTACCAAGGTTACACGGCTGCTGATGGTCCCAGTTGTGTCTGAGTGCACCTAGTATTTTCCCTGTCTCCTCCATCTGGAGAGGCAGGGAGAGTGAATTGTTTTCTTGCAGTCTTGCAGTAAGGTGATGAAGGGGGCAGAGGCACTGCATGGGGTAGATTGTGCAAGGGGTTTTGTGCCTGGACCTGTGAAAAGAGGAAGGGGATGCCAGGTGCCCTTCTGCAAGCTCCACAAGCACTGAGGCATGGGGCTGCCATGGCAGAGACCCTCAGGTTCCCCAATGCCTTCCAGGGAACCCTTGGCAGCACCCCAGGTGCCCCTGAACAGCTGAGCTGAAGAAGGCACTGCCCTCCTGCACAGTAGACAAGGGATGTTCCCTCTTTGTGGTTGGCTGGTTTCCAACTGAGTTCCTGGAGGTGATTTCCAGGGCTCTGCACATATTTGGGCTCCAGGGCTGCGTGTCCCTCACAGCTGGTGTGGCCTGATACCATGCATGGCTGAAAACAACTCTACGGAGCAGTTTTGGTCTGTTCTGATCAAGCCTTTTATTGAGGGGAGCCAAGAGAGGCAGCTTCTCCCCTCTGGAGACTGGGGCTCTGATGTGCTCCTGTATGCACTGACCCGCATTGTTGGGGTCAGGAGCAGATGCTGGGGGACCTATGTGAGAAGCATTTTCCCCCTGTATTGCCTTGACATGATGCATCCAGCCCCATGTTGAGGAGAGGGATCCCCATGAAGCAGAAACTCTTTTGGCAGGGACTGGAAGACCCCATGCAATTCATGCCCTGCATCCTTCCTGGCCGTTTTAAGGCAGGTTAAGCTCCGCGTTTGGGTGGGAGCTGTGGGAGGGCATCAAGCTCTGCTCCCTACACCCCAGTGCTGGAAAACAGAGGATATTAGCCCTCTGCTATTTCCACGGAGCCTGCAGTCCCTTCCCTGCTGGCTGGGCACGGCAGCCTGGGACCCCGGGATGCTCCCAGCCCCAGGCTGCAGGCAGGGATGCACTCTGCATCCCC
>NW_009952688.1:183347-188163 GCF_000747805.2 Chaetura pelagica | reverse complement strand
CGGACGTGGAGCAGCCGAGCTGGCTTCCCCGCTGTTGTGCCGGCTCCAAGTAGGAACAGCTGCATTTGGTTTGGTTGAATGTTTTATTTACTCCCAATTATCCCAGATAACGGATTTGCTTTCCTTTTGTTCAATATTTAATACTGTTTTGGAGCGAAGCTGCTCCTCGGTTTGCGATGGGGGGCGGGGAGGTTGAGAGGGATTCTCTGCCACCATGGGGTCCCCAGGGAAGGCTGGAGGCATCCAGCATCCCTGCTGCGGGGTGGTCCCGGCGGTGCCCAGCATCCCAGCATCCCAGCATCCCAGCCCACGGGAACAGTGTCAGCTGCAGGAGCACGGTTGGACTTGGGGTGTCGCTGTGCTGGGGGAGGGGGGGGAATCTCCAAGGACCTGTGTGGGCATTGCCCTGGGGCAGCAGGGTTGCCCAGCACCGGGGCTGCTGTGGGGAACCTGCTGTGCAGCCCGGAGCAAGGGAGTCTGGCAGGAGTGCAGGAAGCCCCACAGCTTCACCTGCCTAAATCACCTTCCTGCAGCACCCTGCATCCCAGGGAGCATCTCCAGAGAGGGCTGTGGTGCCAGCCACCCACCCCACCACATGCCAGAGCTCCCAGATCCCCTCTCCGCTTCATCTTTCCTCTCACTGCTCAAGCAGGCTTGCTTGGTAATTTTTTGAAGGCTTGAGAGCTGTCAGGTTTGAAGAGCACCTCTGCTGTGCCACAAATAGCACAGCCTTGTGCTGTGCAGGGTGAAGCAAAACTCAGGTGAGCCTGTTATCACGCTGCCCTGCTGTGGGCCAGCTTTTAGGGCTGGGGGCTTGAGCCCCCACCATGGGGCTCTGAGCTCTCTCTGCTCTTTGAGTAATGCCTCACCCAAAAATTTACAGCCCTGCCTCTCCACACACGCACTGAATTTTCTGCAAGGGAAATGAGAAAATCCATAGCTTGGTTTATGAGCCCTAATCAGTGTAAAACAGGGCCTTTCAGAAATTTATCTTTTGCTGAGTTCACCTTTTTCTCTGGCACCTTCTGGGATTTAAATGCTTGCTCTTGGAGACCAGGCAACTTTGGTTATAGCTGCAGGTGTCCCTGGCCCTTTTCAAAAAGTTCCTGGTGAGATGCTGGAGAGGAGGGTGTTGGAGCTGGGCTAGACTCTGGCTTGAATGTGGGCATCTCTGTGTTTAGCTGCGATGGCTCACACTCTAGAGGGGTACATCTTCAGTGTCTAATATCAAGGGGGGGGAATGTCCCCCTGAAAATGTCTGTTGCTAAGGTTGGTGTGGCTTAGGTGACTGGAAGAGACCTGAACTCTGTCTGCCATCACTTTGTCTCAGGTTGGCCAGTAGTTTAGTGAAGAACGAGATGATATTTCCTTGAGATTCTGCATCACTGGGCTTTCTAATTCTCTCTCCCATAAATTTTTCTCTTTTCTTTTTTAAAAAAAACAATCTCACTTAATCCGTTTTGAAGAAGTGGCAGTATATAAACATGATCTTCTCAGAGTGCAGCAGCACAACAGAGGAGAGCACCACCTGCCCCCATACTGACCCTCTGCTATCCTCTGCATTCCTTCTCCTCCTCACCTTAGCCAAGAGCAGCCTGGACAAGAGATAACAGAGCAAAATTGAAGCTTCACCTCCATCCCTTTATCTGTCAACAAAACACAGCTGCATCCAAATATCTGGGGCAGTGGAAGGGACCATCTCCAGCCACAGCCAGGTTGCACTGCAGCACAGCAGGTGGATGCTCCCCTGGTCTTCTGGGCAGTATAAATATGACTTATTCATCAATTATGCTCTTTGTTGTGTCTTACCAGCCTGCTGTAAACAGACAATTTTAGAAAAACAGTGTTAGATAAATAATACATTGTGCTTGCAGCCAGTGTGTGCTTCACAAGATTACCTAGTTAGGTGTGTGCACAGACATGTGGGGTGTGCTGCTCTAGTGCACATGAGCCCACATGCTTGGGACTGGCATCTTATGCCTGGGTGGATCCCTCTTGTGCCCTCCAACCTCTGCAGCTTTGCTTTCAATCACTTCTCAGTTACAGTACCTTTTTACTTACTGACACATACCCATCACCAGCAAGGTCATGGCTATGGTGCAAAAAAAAAGTCAGTGGGTAAGGATGTGGAGGGCATGTCAGGCATAGGCAAGAGATGGGGCAGCAGTCCTGCCATGGGCACTGGGGAGAGGCAGGGACACTAACAGTGACCGTCAGGTGGCCAAACAGCATCAGTGTTGGGGTGGTTGTCCAGCATGGGAGCAGCATGGGGGTTCTACACCATGGCTGTAACTCTGGCACAAGCACACACTCCTGTCATGGACCCTACAGGCTTTGCTGGCCAGAGACCAGGAAGATGAGTAATAAAGTGACCCCAGAGGCACACTGTAGGGTTGGTGACCCCACAAGCACGCTCTAGTGCTGGTAACCCCCAGCAGTCTGGCACCAGGATGTGTCCTGAGTGCACCAGAAGAAATACCTCCTGCAGAAGTGTTTTGAGAGGCTTCCTAGAACTTTAATTGGTACTATTTTTTGTATCCCTCCACCTGCGGAGCAAGACATCTTTAGTACATTCAGCCCTCAATAGGAGAGGAAAATTATAACTGGTCCATTTCAGAAACCTCTAAAAATGACCTAAAATAACTTTTCTATATATAAAAATGCCACAATTTTAATATCCATTATCTCATGACCTAGCAGGGCTAGAAAAAGCTAGTGTAGATCATTTTTAGTGGTTTCTAAAACAGATGGGTCACACTTTGCCCCTGCACAGTGGGACTCATGGTACAAGGACAACTAGGCTTTGAGATGGGGAAAGACTCAAAAATCTGTCTGTGCTGATGCATCCAGAGCTGTTTCATCCTTGAGGACCACTTGTTGTGCCCTCCTCAGCTGAGCAGAGATGCTGGAGCTGGTCAAGCAGCAGCTATTTCCAACAAGCTAGAGATACAGAGGTCCAGTGGATGCAAAGCTTGGGGAACCGTGTGATGGGAAGGCCCACCCGGTCCCTGTCACCTGTGGAGTCTGCAGAGAAGATAAGCCTGACACCAGCTGCCACAGCTCTGAATTTTGCTGAAGCATCACACACCTTGCAAGCAGCAAGGCCCTGGCTCATCCTTTCACCCCTTTGCCCCAGGCTCTTGCAGCAGGGCTGGTGGCAGCCCAAACCATCAGGGAGTCACCACAGCTGGGCATTAAGCACACTGGGTTTGAAGAGAGGCCGTCAGCAGAGCGCGTGGGGGAAGTGGCTTCCTTCCATGCGAGAGGTTAATAGACAGATTAGAGAGGGCAGGCGCTGTTTGCAGAGAAAGGAGAGGAGCTCTGCTTTTACGCAGTTCAGCAGCTGCATGAGGGCGATGGGGAAGCAAATATTTGCCAGGATTAGGGAGGCTGCCTGCAGGATCGTGAGGAGAAGCGCCTGTACAGGGGCAACGTGTTGCTCGGGCTGTTTTCGGGACTGGGTAGGGGCTCAGAGCTGGTCATTGGCTGAGGAAGATGGGGGAGGGTGGGCGGGACACCCCGCACCCGGAGGCACTGCTCGAAGCCTCAGGGCAGAAAAAGCCTTTAATGCTCCCTTGATGGCTTTGTTTTCCTCTGCTGCCTCTCTTGCTCTCTCCACCGGCCTGACGGGCTGGCCCGTCTCCAAAGACAGCATTACGGAGCGCCGGATCGATTGGAGCCTGCAATTTTATTTGCTCTCTTTTAAGAGCCTTTGATGGGCAGGATGAGCTGTGCTGGCGTGGACGGTATGGCAGGATGGGCAAAGACAGCCCTCCCCAGACACCCCGGCAGCTGAGAAGGGGCTTGCAGCCCTCTCCTCTGTGGTGTCTGGTGGTCGTGGTCACAGTCACCCTCACGGGTGTCATGGTCACAGCCCTGAGTGGCACATCACCAGTGGCACCGTGCTCTCCTGCGGGGTGGATTTTCTGCCCACCACGGTGGAAACTGGAGCACTTGTGTAGCATCCCTTCCCTGTGGCTCTGAAACTGAAAGAGATGGAGGTGGCAGAAGTGACCCCATGAAACAGCTTTTCCCTCGCTGGGGCAGGACAGGCTTCGTGCAGCAGTTTCCCTTCAGCTGCAGCGAACTGAGGATGCTGCACGGGCACCAAGGTGGCAGAGGTATGAGGGTCATTTTGTCCCCCTTTCCACAGGCTCTCCTTACACCCCCGGCTTGCTAAAAGGCACCAGAAGATGCAAAGTGGAGGGTGCTGTGGGCTGTTACTGTTGAGTCCCCAGTGATGGAGCAGAACTGTCCGGCAGGGCCCGCGGAAGCCCCGGGTGGCTCCTGGGGTAGTGCAGCTGAGCCCAAGTTAGCGGGTGAGGGACCCTCGGCAGCCTTTCCCATTATCCTCCCACTTCCACGCAGCGTTCCCAGCCCGGCCCGCGCGTGTTGTTAGCCCACACTGCCACCGCGCGGCGGCTCGGACCCTAAAGGCTGTCTCTAAACACCCTGCACCCCCTTCACCCCTCCCCAGCACCTCCCGGGAGCCCCCAACAGCCCCGTGCCCCCCTTACCCCTTCTTTTCCCCCCATCCGAAGGACGATGCTGCCCTGCGTTCGCTCCCGGAGCCGCCGCGGGGCAGGGAAGGGGTTAATAAGGAGCCGGGGAGGGGGAGGATAAGGATGGAGCTGTAGCAGGGATCAGGCCTTTGCCTCTGGCCTTGCGATTAGCTGCTCTGTTTTGCTTCGCAGGGTCTGCTTGAATAATTTAGCTGGGAGGCTCATTAACCAGGTTCTGGCCTTCGTCTGCCGGCTAAAGGCTGAAATAGCCATTAGGAGGAGCACACGCTGGGGACCAGCACAGCCTCCCTCCC
>NW_009952688.1:167453-183131 GCF_000747805.2 Chaetura pelagica | reverse complement strand
CCCTTGGTGCCCTGCGGCAAGGTGCTACAGCTGAAGCTCATGGCACAGCCCCCACCACCCACCCCCCTCCCCGAAAGCTTTTCCAGCAAAACCCATTGTTATTTTCTTCCCACGGGCTCAGCGGTGCAGCATCAGGCCAGGATCCCAGCCACCCACCCTGGCAGTCCATGCTCGTGGCAAATGGGCTGGGTTGTCCCTGTCTGGAGTCCATGGCCTGGCTGTGGTTTCCCACTAGGGCCCTGCTGTCCCCCTGGACACCCACAGATGCACAGAGGAAGCTCATGCCCAAGCGTGTTACATACTCAAGGCACGGGCTGCACATGGGCAGACAGACCTCCAGGACGCCAGCATCTCTGCAGGGCTGCACACCACACAGGGGATTTGTACACACCCAGCTGGTGGGGCATTCTGTTTTGCACTGGTGCCTTGACATCCTCCTGGTGCTGCCGGCTTCCCTGGCGCAGTGAGCGCACCCTTAGCCACTTCGCTGCAGCCCTTCCTTCTCTGGCATGGCATGCAGAGGGGTGTTAGGTTGGTCAGTTCTCATGGAGGACCTCAGCACCAGACATAGGACCAAAGCCTTCAGAGGCTTTGATGAGCTGATAAACACAGACCAGGCTATCATAGCAAAAACTGTGTCCCTCTACCTGAGCTGGTAACAGTTGAGGGTGGAGGGACATCCCCTTGTACAGGACCTGGTGACAGCCTCACCTCAATGTCTTCCTCTTCCCCTGGCAGCCCCCCCCAAGGAGCCACTGCTGATGTGCAGGTCAAACAACTACCCAAAGGGTTTCTACTGCAGCTGGCACCTGCCCACCCCCACCTACATCCCCAACTCCTTCAACATCTCTGTCATGTAAGTGCCCAGCAGGGAATGGTGCAGCAATACTTTTTGTCCCTGCAGCCTGGAGCAGGTCCCAAGCAGCGCCCTGAAGTGTCTGGGCAACAGGTCTGACCTGTGCTGAGCATATGGGATAAGTGTCCCAAAAATGGGCCTGGGGACAATGCACCAGACACAAACTGGATGCTTGTCACTGGGGCTTTGTCCCAAGAAAGTTCCAGTTTTCCCAGAGAGGAGCGGGAAAGTCCCCAACTCCCTGGCACCTTTTCCAAGCCCACCAAGCCTATCCTCTCTGCACCAGTTTTCCACTGTGGAGGTTGTGCCTGCTGTTTTTTGGTGCATTTGGTCCCTTCTACTCTATGCTGGCTGTGGCCTTCACCTAGAACTAGCCATGGCAGGGCATCATCTCCCACCGTGTGCCCTTGGCACAGCCCTTATATGGTGCCGTGCATTAGCTCCTGGGGTCCCTGTCACCAGGAGAAAGGAGAACCAGTTCCTCTTTCTGGAGGCACAGAGTTCAACCCCAACCCCAGCAGGGTCTCATGCTTTCTTTGGGACCAATGTTAGGATATTCACTCGAGTCTCTGTGTGGGATTAGGATAAGATGTCACACGCATGAGCCTGCAAAATTCCCCGGCAGGAGGAAAGTGTCCCTTTGGCTGTGGAAGGGGCAGGTGCACGAGGGGACGTAGCACTGCTCCTTCTGCCTCCAGTGGCATGGGTGCATCCCCACCCCAAGCACTGCCCTGTAAGTAACAGCTCTTCTTGCCCCTGCTTTCCAGACACGGCACGAAAGAGATGGTCTGCGAGAAGGATGTCTTGCCCAAAAACAGATGTCACATCAGATACCTCCAGCTCTTCTCGACGGTGAAGTACAAGGTGACTCTGACAGTCACGAATGCCTTGGGCAAAAACTCCACCACTCTCACCTTTGACGAGTTCGCCATAGGTAACTTCCACGGCACCAAC
The DNA here is from genome assembly GCF_000747805.2 of Chaetura pelagica. Taxonomy (NCBI): domain Eukaryota; kingdom Metazoa; phylum Chordata; class Aves; order Apodiformes; family Apodidae; genus Chaetura; species Chaetura pelagica. Next base: position 181,321 of record NW_009952688.1, on the reverse strand, counting down.
TGGCCCCTCCAGGAGGGTGTTGGGGTTGGCGTGCTCTGCTGGGGCCAGGGAAGGGGCAGGCTCTCCAAGTGCAGCCTCTGCCTGTCCATGCATGAGGTGGAACCGGGGTGTGAGCCACGCTGTCATTGTCCTCATGCCTGTCCTGATTCTTCTGGCCCTGCTGTAAGTGGTGCCAGCACCTGAGCATCCCTAGACAACTAGACAGGATGCCCACAGGCAGCCTTCATGCTGGTCCCATCAGTGGCCTAGTGCCATGTCTGGGCCCATCACCAATGGTCCAGGTCTCCCGTCTTTGCTGAGCTCTGTACTTGGCAGCTGAGGAAGTGGCTGCATGAACCCAGGAGAAAGGGTGCAGGAACACAGGGATCAGGATCAAAGGCAGATGAATGGACGTAGTCCTCCCAGCATGCCAGCCATAGACTTCACAGAGGGCTGTAAAGCTGGTGTGGTCCAAAGGGCATTGCCCTTCTTGGTCCTCTGAGTGTGCCTAAAAGAGAAGCTTACTGCTTGTGCTGGAAACAGTCGTGTGAGTTAGGATTGGAAGATAAATTTAAGTGTCCCACCCTCTTGCCCTCATCCCTAGGCAGGATAAAGCCCTCCTGAAATCATCCTCCACCAGCCCTTACCTAACATGCTACTAAAACCACTGTTCCTCCTTCTGCACCTCTTCAGTGCCCCATCCAGGCAGTGGATACTGTACATTGTGAGACAGGGAGCAGTGAGTCCTGGGGGCCAAGGTGTTCCATGCTGCAGAGATGCTCCCCAGCCATGTCCAGATCCATGGTGTGGATGCTTCTCCAACTGTGAAGGACCAGCATGGACCAGGCAATTCAGTGCCAGGCATGGCAAAGCATGGAGCTGGGCACAGTGCTTTTGCCACCAGCCAAAGACAGATTACAGATGGTGCAGAGACAAAACTATCCATCCTCAAAGAACAGGAAAGATGGGAGAGAACAGAGTTCAGGAACACTTCAAAATACAATTTGCTGGTTACATGTGGCAATTACTGGACCAGAAAAACAAATAAATGAAGCCTTGACGTGCAGCCAGCAGTTAGTCTTTGTCTTCAATGTGCTGCATGTGCCAGTCCCAAGCAGCTGAAAGTGCCAGCATACAAGAAGAGGAGCTTCACTGCTATCCCAGATTTTCCCTTTCTACCCTAAATCCTGGAAAACATCAAGCAAGAAACCAGGTGCCAGCTTTGAGAAGTGTGAGAAAATTATTTTGGACCATGGACTGTCCTCCTATGTCCCTGTAGCCACCATCCATATCCAAAGCTTGTATTCGTTGGTTCATTGTGAACGTTGATAGTAAGGCAAGGAGCTTAGCAGGGAAGCAGTGGAGTTTCAGTTGCTCTAGTGCCTTTAAATGGAAATTACTGTGTTTGTGGAAGATACACTCCTTAAAAATGAAGGTAACCTCCAGCCTGTGGGGCCCAGGACAGCAATTAAGCTGCATTTTCTGAGTTCCTTGCGTTCCCTCCTGCAGGAGTTCAGGGCATTGTCCTGTAACATCTGCATCCCACCCATGACCTGCCTGGATTCCCAAACATCTGGTCCTCCATCCAGCACACAAGGGTAACACCTCTGGGAAGCACACCCAGCTGCAAGCCCCGGGCACCTCAGCACCAGCAGAAGCCAGATCCAGCCTAGAGATTTGAACTCCGCCTAAATTGGAGGAGCAGTGAACAGAGGCCAGCATTGCCCTGCCATTAGCAGATCTGTGCAGGGTGCTGACCACATCCTGATGGTTGTGGTGGAAGGTGAGATCCCCAGCACCAATGGGCAGACACACTACACCCCTCTGGCATTACACTTGAGGAAGGTATGATGGGCTGGTGCAGATGAGAAGGGCTGTGTCCTGCACCCCAGAGCCAACCCACTCCCATAAACACTTCAGTATCTTGTGACCTTGAAATCTCCAAGTTCCTTAGAGCTGTGGAATTCTCCTCGTCAAGATTTGGTACAGCCACTGTGCAAAAGAAACATAGACATGGTGGTGATTGAGTGCTCAAGTCATTACAGGATGAACTCAGCTGCCACCCATCAACAACCTACGCTGAACGGAGCTTCTCCTTGCTCTGTCACTTGTTTCCAATTAAAACAAGTGCATTGTGTTAGTGTATTGTGGCAGGCAATTTGGTTGCCAGCTCTCCTTGCAAAAGCTTCTGCATTTCAGTGTATGTTCTGGCTGTCTTCTCTGTGCCTGCAAGCCTAGGGCCATGTTCCCAGGAAGGTGGGTGCTGGCAGTGCTGGATCTAGCACCCATTAGGTTCCCTGCAGGTCTCTACCAGTGTCAGCTGGCCTGAGACTCATCTTGGAAGTTGTGCTGGGTTTTGCTCTTCTAGATGGCAGGGTGAAAAACCTATGGCTGAGGATAAAACCATTGCATCTGCTCATTGGAAAAATGCTGCGTGGGAGCATTGCCACAAGTGCACACATCCTGCTAATAGGGAGAGATGGTGTCAACCAGTGACTGCAAGGTGCTTCTTGTAAAATCCCAGAGCTGGGGATGTCAGACCCTGTCTTGTGTTTTCCACTTAGCCTAGAGAAACCCATCACACCTTCTGCAAACAGGTTAAACCCCAAGCGTGAAGCCCTGACCTTGTGCCCTGCTGGGGGTGGAGCAGCCTGGAGCCAGTTCAAGACCCAGCAGCGTTCCCTGCTGGTGCCAGCTGAGCCGGGAGCAGATCCACTACTGAGTCAGACCCCCCCACCCAGCCTGGGCAAGCACAAAAAAGCCCCTGGGAAGGAGTGACCTCCTTTGGTTTTGCTTCCTTTTTTTCATCCTCCCTCCCTGGAGCCCTAAGCAGAAAACCCCTTCCCCAGCCCCTCAGAAGATGGGGTCTAATTTAGTGTAAATGAAAGGTACTTTCTTTTGCTGTCCCAAGCCCATCATGCTGGTTATTAGCAGACAGCGGTCAGGGATCTCTCTGCATTTCCATTTTCTGTGATGACTGGGAGAGGTTTTCCAGCTCTCTGGCCTCCATCTCTCATCAGTGGGACATCCGGGCTGCCTCTCACCCTGTCTCACTCCTGGAAATTATTTTCATAATTGCATCATCTGCAAAGGTATCAGTATTAATAAAAGTGAGGATGGGGAGGGAAAGGCTCTGCAAAGCCCTGCAAGTATCAGGGCCACAGCCCAAGGCAAGAGAAGGTGGGAAAGGAGGTGGAGAAGCTGGAGAGGAGAGGGCTTGAGGGCAGAGAAAGGTGCCAGGGAGGAGTGAGATAGTGTGTCAGGAGCTGTGCACCTCCCTCGTGGGGACATTTATGTCCCTCCTTCCTCGCTCATGTTTCAGCCCAAGAGCCAGGTAGCCAGCACGTGCATCCTCTAGGAAAGCACAGATGTCACTGCCTCACAGCAGCACCTGCATCCCGTCCTGGCGCCTTTCTTCTTGTATGGGCCTGGGGCAAATCAGTAGGAGAAGATGCACAGCTTTAAGAGGATGCAAAGCAGCCTTGGACAGGGCCTTGCAGGCATGGGTGCATTCCCCAGACTCACCACCCATCCCTTGTGTGAGCTTGGGAAGATGGTGTGATCCTCCCAGATCCGGCCCTGGGGTGATGAATCTGCAGAGCATCTCAGATGGGCTGTGAAGACAAACATGGATGAATCTGTACAAAATGCAGAATCTCTGAACATGGGTATACAGTTGCCTAGGCAGAAGGTCAGTTCAATTCATACTGCTTAGGGAGGCAGAATTAAATTACCTAGACTGACATTTGGCTAAGACATGGAGTTTAATATCCCTCTGCTTGTGGAAAATGCCAGGGGATATTTAACAGCCACAAGGGATCCATTTTAGCCCTCATTGGAGAGACAGGGTGGGTGACGGGCCCCTCCACGCTGCCAGATCTCAGCTGCCTTTCTGAACCACAGGCTTCATTTCAGGAGGTGTCCAACAACAGCCAGGGATGATGGGCAGTCGGAGACTCGCCGTTAGGCACAAGTGTGCAGGGCTGTTAGGAAGAGCTTCTCACCACAAGTCTCCTTGCACGCCAAGACCTCGCTTGGATGCACCAGTCAAAAACCAAGTGGGAAGAGCTGTGAGCTGCTTCTTGGCCACGTCCCCTTCCCAAGGAATGTCTGGAGATGCTCCCTTAGCTCATGGGATAATATTACATCTGAGTTTGTAGCCGCTTAACCAGTACTCAGCCTAATGCCCATGGTTCATTATTATTATTATTATTACTATTATTGTTTTTATTATGTTACTGCCTGCAGGCCCTTGCTGAGGACAGGGCTCTATTATGCTGACTGATGTATGCAGCCTGACAGCCCCTGCCTCACCATGCGCAGGCTAAATGGAGGCAGACAAAGGCTGAGGAAGGAGGAGCTCTCTTCCCCAACTGTAAAGCAGGGACCCAGGAGCCTGCAGAGGATAAAGGACTCCTTCAAGGTCACATAGAAATCAGGGAGCTGGACACAGCCCATCTTTCCTCACTCCTCAGCTGGCTCCTGTGGGACCTGTCCTGATATTTCCCATGATGAGCACAGTGAAAAGAGGTCTGTCATAAGACATGTAGGTCTGTCCTTGCAGGACCAGCTGCTGCAGTTGCCATCCTCTCTCCTGAGTCTTGCATCCCTGCTGCCTTGGAGACATGTGGCAGGAACAGCTTTGTCTTTGTTTTTCCAGAGGGGCAGGCACTGCTGCTCTCTCTAGCCTGGGCAGGAGTCCCATGGACAGGAGGACACATGGGGAGATAGCAAGTTCTGCCAGTTTTCCCATTAATCTGCAGTGCCATTTTTAAGGCTCACTACAGCCAGAAGCACATTCCCTTTCAATGGCTAGGCTCTGCCATGCTCTGCCAGAGCCAGGGAAGCCCTCCCCTGTGCACCAAGGACTGTCCCAATCCACAGGAGTGGGACTGAAGCTCACATCTCCACCAAACGAGGTGACTCCCACCTCAGCATCAGGCACCATTTTGGTTTTGCTTTCTTCTAACCCACCACAGAGGCATCACTCATTGCCAGTCAAGCACAGCTGCTCTGCCCAGCACAACTGCATTTAAGCATCCCTGTGCCATAGCTCCAGGCTGGCATGCCAAAAAGCCAGGCCAGGCTCCCCTGTGTTACCCCAGGGAGTATCCCATTGCATCCATCCCCAGCCCGGAGCTTTTCTTCCCATTTCCTCACTGCAGAGCCACAGTTTGGAGTCATCTGCATTCGTTCAACCAGACTTCTGTTTCGCAAACCAAGCCTGCCGAGCCAGCACTGGATTTATACTTTTCTGGATGAGTTTGGACTCCAAGTCCCTGTCGATGGAAGCTGATGTCCAGCCCGAGCCCAGGGATTCAAAGAGGGGAGTGAAGAAATTGCACAGCCATCTGGAGTAGCTCAGCACAGCACAGCCCCAGAAAGTCATCCCTGCTGCTGAGGATAAAGCTGCAAATGGAAAATGGTGTCCTGTCCTGCCACAGAGAGGGTCAATGGAAGCCAGGTGGTCTCACAAGGCACCCATGGTCAGGCCCATGAGTGCTTGCTCACTAGCTGCTCCCCAAACCTCCAGGAGCATCCTCTGGGCATCAGGTGCTGTGGGCATGGAGGAAGCTGTCCAGAGGTCCTTACGTCCACCAAGGCAGAGGGAAGGCGATGGGGTGCAGGAGAGGCTGTGAGGGTGGTGATGAAGATAATGGTGAAGAAGGTCTGCAGCAGCGTCTGTGCCAGGGTGCTCAGTGGGAGGGCTGGGGAGAGGGAGGTGGTGATGGGTACGTCTCATGGGGAATGGGGCCAATTCTGGGTTCCATCAAAGTGGCTGGGCTGTGGCTTCATTTCAGTGCCCCAATTTGCTTCACCCACAGCCAAGAAAGCAGATTTTGAAAGGGTCATTTCCTGGGGACAGTCGCTGTGATGCCACTATAATCCTAGAGCAGAGATGGCAATGAATGGCAGAGACACAAAAGTCCACTTGCAGCAGACTTGCCTCACATCAGTGCCTGGTCCCATACAGCTTCAAGCAGAGGGAGAGATGGCCTCCATGCACAGGGCAGAACTGCAGGCAACAGGCAAGGCTAGCAAGGGAGCAGATCACTGACCACCACCACCTCCTTCCTCCTCCAGGAAAGGCAAAGCCTCTGTGTGGACATCACTGTCCACCCATAGCAGGTGAACCCCTGGTGTTAGCATGGAGAAGAAGATTTCTGAGTGCTGGGCAGGAACTCTGCCAGTCAGAGAGGGGCTCCCCACAGCCCCAGAATCCCTTCTTCGTGCTTGAGAGTGGAGTCTCATGATGGCACCTTCACAAGCTGCTGTTCAAGGTGGCCAGAGTCAAGGGACCATTACTCAATCCAGAGATTTTTTTTTAGGCCAGGAGGGATCCATTGGCCTGCATGTAGACTTCAGAGAAGGTTAAGAGCCCTCCCAGGACATGAGGACTTGTCCATTGCTCTTCTTAGAGTGCATTGAGAGCCCTTGTCCAGCCTGTGCACAGCTGTGCACCCACCTCCTTCCTGGCCAGGAGAAAAGGAAAAGCATGGAGGCACCCAAATCTCAGTCTTTTTGTAGCTATGCTATTGCAAATTGGGAGTTGGAGCTGTCAGGATTTCAGCAAACTCTTGGTAAGGAGCAACACTTGCTCTGCAGTGGGCAATGCTGTTCATCACAGCCTGACTGTGATTTGCTCCCCCCACTCTAAAAGTAGCTGCAACTTCAAAGCAACTTGCATAACTCACAGCCAATTAATATTCAGTTGAAATACTTGTCAAGTAGCAAGAAAATATCCCCGTATGCCAAAAGCAGAACAAGGCTGAGAGACAGCTGGGATAAAGGTGACCACTGCAATCCTTTGCCCTTGGCACACAGGATGTCCCAAAACTCCAGCCCTAAAGCCAAGGGCCAAGCTGCCACATTGCTGTGAGGTGAGAGGGTGTGAATGTGGGTCAGATTGCCAGAAATCAGGAGATGCAAAGAAAGTGCAGGATTTAGGCTTGGTGGGCTCCTCACCCTGACGTAAGCAGCTCTGGGAAGGAGGGATGCTCTCTTCCTTGGCCAGGTTGTTTCCATATGTCTCCAGCACTGACACCTCCCTGACAACTCATTTTGAGTCAGGACAGCCGTACCACTGACCTGCATGAGAATAGGTAATTTCCATCTAATTAATTTGGGAACAGCATGCTGTGCCTCAGGCTGCTCCCCTTGGAAAACACATGGCACGAAGCCCAGCCAGTTGTGCCAAGGGGTGTAAAGATGGCACATGCAAAGCTTTACCAGCCATCCTCTTCTCTTCCAGTAAAACCAGACCCTCCAGAGAGCGTGGTGGCCAAACCTGTGCCCAATAACCCTCGGAGGCTGGAGGTGTCATGGCAAAACCCCTCATCCTGGCCGGACCCTGAGTCTTTCCCACTCAAGTTCTTCCTGCGGTATCGGCCCCTCATCCTGGACCAGTGGCAACACGTAAGCAATGCTGAGCTGGCTGGGAGGGGAGGGAGTGGGGTGAGCTGGTGGCTGCGAAGAAGCAGCACTGGGAACAAGTGGTCAGGATCCCCAAAAAGCTGTCTGTTTACTGCCCAGGCAATCCAGACCCTTTTCCTCTCCTTCTCTTTCTCCCCTCCCTTCTCTCTTTCTCTTCTTTTAACTCGTATTCTGCCTACAAATGGATCTGCGGGCTCTCCCCGCTCTGCGTTTTCATCCATGGCCCCTATCTATTTTCCATACATATGTTCTGTATAAAACCTGCCAACGAGATGTAAAAGGCATTTAAAGTATAAATGTCACCACATTTAAATGTGCCTCTGCCACATTTAGATTTTGAACTGAAGATAAAATACCGCTCGCCGTAACTCAGAGCGCAGTCACAGAGCGATTGCTGAGATGTTATCGTATTTCCTACTTTTATTTCTTGTTTCTTTAAAAAAAAAAACCAAAAAAAACCAGCCAGTGAAATCCTTGGCAGCCCTGAGGACAGATTTCATTTGTTAGCTGCAGGAAGATAACAAACGGGTTTGGTGGGGTTTTTTTATTATCCCCCCCCCGCCTCCCCCCCCGCCCCCCGCCCGTGTGCTGCCTGCATGCTCCGCTTGTGCAGGGAAGTGCTCTGCTGCAGCACTGGCATGGCTCATCCAGCATCCTCCCTGCACTGAGCTGGGCCAGGTGGAAGATAATGAGGTGCTTTCCTTACTAAAACCTTTTACACCACCTCCCCATTCCCCCCCCTGAATAAAAATCAATAAATAAAATAGGAGGCAGCATTCAGGCCACAGGGATCTCGCCTGCATTGTAGAGCCGAGCGGTGTTTTCTGCCTCCCAGCTCTTCTTGGGAAGAGAAATGCCTGAGACTTTGCTTATATCTCTGCAAGATTTCAATGTCTTGGTGACTTTTTGTGTTGGTTGGGTTTTTCGACATGTCAGCCCTGCAGGTCATGTTTCAGATTGAAGCTGATGGCTTTGAAAATCAGAGGAGGGCTGGGAAACAGTTTTGAAGCTTGTTGCTTTGCCCGTTGCTTCCCTACTGGGGGTGGGAAAGCTTCCACTGGGCATCCTGAGGTATATGACAGCACTGGGTATTAGTTTGCTCTAGATTTCTTTTTTTCACACTGGGGAGAAATGCTCATATTGTAGAAGTTGTGAAAATAAGGGAAAGAATTAATGAGAAAAAAAAACAAGCACAAGGTCAGTTTTTTCAAGGTGTGAAATTGTTGTTGAAAAAGCTAATGTTTTTACCCAGCCACAGCCTGATCCAGCCAGGCACCCTGAAGATGCAGATATTTGCACCCAGAAATGGTGCCAGTAAGCTGCCTCTTACGTGAACACCCTCATGATGGCCATTCCCTCCATTGTGAGTGTTTAAGTATCATATTGGTGGGGTCAAACTGTGCCAGTCCCTTCACTGCACTGCCTCCAAAGGGATGGTGTGGCCTCTCCATCAGCATTTTTGGGCAGCCAGCAATGGTGGGAAGTACATGGAGGTGTTGGTGACATTGGTGGCAACATCACCAGAGCTGAAAAAGGTAATTCTATGGCAGTGATAGCTTGATTTCACCTTTTTGAAGATACCCTGAGCTGCTGAGAGAGCTTAAGGTAACAGCCCTGGTGGTGGGTGCTAGGATGGCCAGGAAGGGCTGGTATCCCAGCACCCCAGAAGGGTGCAGCAGTCTTGGGTAGAGCTTTTAAGCAATAACCCCTTACAAGAGATGTGTCCCTCATCACCGGCAGATGGAGAAGTGTGTTTGGAGAACGATTTGCCGGTGAGCAAGTGCAAGCGTTCAGTGAGTGTGGTACCTGCCTTGTTTTCTGACTCTCTGCCCCACTGGCTGGGTAATGAAAAATCTGATTTGTGGATGATTCGAGGAAAACTGCCACTATTCATCAGATGAATTATTTGCAAAGCCTAATTCAATCAGCTCCCAAGCACCCGGGGATGGCAGCGCTGCAGCAGCCAGAGCTGCTCCGACCCCAGACTCCTTTTGGCAAGCTCAGCCTGCTTAGCCCCGCTGGGCATGATGCAAAGGCAGGGATTTGCACCCAAAAATGAACCCCATTGAAACCATCATGCTGGGAGGATGCCCAAGCCATGCTGAGCTCTGCTTTGCTTGAACTATTCTTGTTGGCATCTTGAGGGGTATCCCCATTCCCCCGTATCCAGCCAGGAGAGGGAAGGACATAGCTTGGTAGGCCAAAGCCGAGCTCAGCCATCCAGTTCATCTTGTGGGGGTGGTGTTGGGTCTCTCCTCGAAGAGACAAGTGCCCTGAGAAGGGGTGCAGCAGTCATGCATGCCGAACTTGCCTGGGGGTGTCAGTTATTATCAATGTGAAGGTCTCCTGCCATAATCTGTCCCACGTCTTGGCTCTTTCTGTCCCCACTGGCTGCTGTCATGGAAAAACCATTGCACACAGCCTGCTTGCTGATAACAGGGCACCTTGGGAGCCCAGCAAGGAGAGGAGAAGCCTCCACCATCAACTAGGAGGAGCTGGATAACCTCATGCTCTGGCACATCACTGTGTGCCCAAGGTCCCCACACTAAGCTTCATCCCTGCCTTCTCATGGCAGCCCACCCATGCGCCAGCAGGGGATTTTAAGCATCTCCTGCCAGTCCCCTGGCAGCCCATGGGAAGCGCAGCATCCATGATGGAACAAACCCACACGGGAGCACCAGAGTCTGTCCAGGGCCAGGGATATCCATGGAGGCCCTGCTTACATGTTGCATTTCTTGGCAGAAGCAGCAGCTCCTCTCTCCCCTCCACCCCATGTTATCTTTTCAGGGTCTGATTTATGCACGGTACCTCAGCAGGCAGGACCAAATGAGCACTAATAGGATCAGATGGATGTCAAGCTGTCGAATACCGTAGGGCCTGATTCAATCAGAGTCTGCTTTCTCCCAGGCTCTTCCTTTCAGGATTTTGATAATGCCAGGGCTTGGCACCAGAATATGAAGCTGTCTGTGGCTGGAAAAGTGGATCTTATAGAGGCTGTTTCTGCATGAGCTAGGCATAAATGCCCGTTTACCCCAGAGGGAGCTGGGTGATGCTGTGCCCAGGCATCCTCCCAGCATCAAGCAACATCTAGGGCTGACCCAAAGCTGAGGGGACGTCCGCATCCCCTTCCCAGCACTTGGCAAAGGTGGGTCTGAGCCCCAGAGTGCTGTTTGCACACTCTTGCCCCCGCTCAGCAGTGCCTTTCGTCTGCTCAGGCTGCTGAGCAGCTCTCGTGTTGCAGTTTGCCCTGGGAATTGTGCTGATGCGCTTTGGGGACTATTATCATGGAGAGAGGATGATGATGAATTTCCACGTCAGCATGCAGCAGGGCATGTTCCAGATGCTCCTTGCTCCCTCAAGGTGCCTTGCAGCAGCTTCCTCGAACTCGGGCATGGGTATTTCCAGGCTGCTGGGGTTGCAGTCCTGTCACATCAGGTGGCCATTGGCTCCCCTCTACCCCACCAGCACTGAGCTCACTCTGAAACTCAAGCAGCCTTAGAGTCATGCTCCTCCCTTTCTGGAAGAGGGGCTGGTGGCTCCTCTGCTGCCAGAAGAGACACGGGATATTTGTAGCCTAAACAGATTTTTTTATTCTCTCCTTTTGGCAGAATCTCCCCTTCTGTCTCCTAAATATAAAACATTAAATGTTTAGGGTATCCTTTATTTTTTTCCTGCTTTTAAGTTTGTAATTCAAGCCAGATTAGCGTGGTTTCCTCTTCTGTTTTATAGCCCCATCCTGGCCCCAAGCGAGCTCTCCTAATGCTCTCAGATGTTCCTCTAATGGCTTACCTAGGCTGGAACTGGATATCCTTTCCTAATGGATTGCTAATAGCCTGTTTCTGGTTTTACAGGCTCCTTCAGTTAACTTGCAACAGCAGCAGTCGCCACACTCACACATGCGATCTCCCAGCAAGCACATCTGCACACTCACCCCTAGATGCAGGCGAGTGTCCAGGCACCATCCCAAGCATCCCTGGGGAGCCCAGGGCAAGTCTTGCACCTCGTTTGCTCCTGAGCCGTAGTGTTTCCTGGAGCGGGATCTTCCCTTTTGCCAGTGTTTGGGAGGAGATCTCGTGTGCTCTGAGCACCAACCAGCTCAGTGCACATCTGGGAACGTGGCAAAGGCTCAGGAGGTATTTCTGAGGCAGCGTCAGAGCTGGCGGCCAGACCGAGGGAGGATTTCCTCCAGTGGGTTTGCCAGCAATTTGCAGATGCCGTCGTGAAGTCTAATTGAACCCATTGGCCGCGCTGACAACATGAAATGTTAACGAACCGTGAGGAGGGCTGCGCTTCAGATCTTGAGATTTGCAGTAAAAGGTCATGAGATATTTAAAGCTAATAATGTGGTTCGGTTCTCTCCTTCCTCTTCTGTTTTGGAAGCATTAGAGCCACGTCCGTGAGCATTTGCAAAGGCTGGAAACTTCCTTCTTTGGAAAAGCAAGCAGAGGTGCTCCCATCATCCTGGGATTTAAGGAGCTGGGGCCGCAGAGCCCTTGATGTAGGTGTCTGTGCCAGCTCTGCTGCTGAGCAGGTCTGATCTGGGAAAATGATGGGGATCTGGGGACAGATGGACAATTTGAGGGTGTTGCCAAATATTCAGTAGCTGGTCTTGCTGATGTGAGGAGGGTGTGGTCCTCTGGGATGGGCACTGTCACTCCTACGGTCAGGGGTGGCTGCCAGGGTGGGCTCAGGCTCATCTCCCACCCCAAAGCAACATTTTTTCAGTGAGATAGGTAAATCTCACAGGATGTTTCTGGAAGCTCCTGCCTTGGGCTAGCCTGAGATAACCTGAAAGTGTATGCTAATGTTTAACCTGCCTGTGACAGGCAAGGGGGAGGGATGGAGCTGGGGAAGGCCATTAGTGCCACTGCCTGCCACAGCTGTGTCCCCACCAGCATGGGTGGCAATGTCACTTTGCAGCAGATGCACTTCTTTGCACCCCTACCCCTCTCCCCCAACCTCTGCCTCTGCTGCTTTGCCTGTGCTCCCGTTCTTTGCAAAGCAACCTTGGCAGGGAGGTCACCCTGAGTGAGCTGGGTTACAGCTTCATGCCTGGTAGTTTTTATTGCTGCACTTCTCTCCCTTTCCCTCCCTGCTGCAAAGTCAGTGATTAAAAAGAAAGGGGAAAAAAAAATATTAATAGGTGGGAGTAAAATGTTGAGGCTATAATAGTGTCATTTGCAGCTTGGCATGGGACAGGCAGGGCTGGAGCAGGGAGTGTCTCAGAGGAGGATGGAGGTGGGAAATGCTCAGAAATAATCTTTTCCAGCCGCTCTCCAGCTCCAGGGATGGAACCAGGCTTGGACCCCTTGGCTGGCACTGTCTGGGTGTTCTCATCCCCCTTGGGAACTGCTAGTGAGTTAAAAGTACTGAGTACCTGGCAGGATCTCCAAAGGCAGCCCTGAAGGTCCCACTGAGCAGCAGAGCATTCATGCATGCAGATCTATGCCTGTGCTCACCTGCACCCCCCACCCCCACACGCAGGTAGGATGTGCTGGCGAGCTTAGCTTCCCCTGCCTGCCTGCAGAGGCAGGTGCCTGTGCCCTGCAATGCCCACACACAAGCTGCACCTGTCAGCTTTCACCACCAGCCCACAGAGTCAGTGTGGTAAATGCATCTGCCAGCAGAAAATACCATTGTCCAGCAGGGCTAGAGCTGGTGCTGAGCACTCTGAGCATCCCCCATCCCATCCTCCCTGCAGCCCCAAGTGAAAGCGAGCTCTGTCAGTTGTCACTTGGCAGGAGGGGACAGAGCATCTGGAGGAAGAGTCTCGTTATTAATGAGCTTACTGCTCTGCATTCAAAGATGCTCTTAATTTTAAGCCAGGAGGGAGCCATTCAGCTGCAGCTGGTGTGACACAGCCCAGGCTGCAGAGGAGCCCTGCAATGTCCCAAACCAACAGCAGGGCTGAGTTATGTGCAGCAGTGGCACAGCAGCCTTTTTCTGGAGGATGACAGCAGGGACCACAGCTCAGACCCTGCTGGGCTTCTCCACTGCCCAGCTGGCCAAGAATAAGGGTGTGTGTAGGGTGGGGTCATTCACTTTTCCCTTGTTTTTAGTTTCTATAGTTTTTTTGTCTGGACAGAAAGTTTTGTCTGGGGTTAGCCCAAGTGATTCCTGCGGTGCTGCAGAAGGAGGAGGCATTTGGGGGCTCGTTTATTAGTAATGAATGTCAGACCTGTGTGCTCTCCAGACATGGTTTTGAAAGGGAGAAAGCAAAACATTTATTCTTCCGCCTGGCGACATCTTTCCGCAGGCTGCAGTGGCTCCTTGCAGTGACATTCCTATGCTTCCCAGTGTCAGGGGGGCTTCCTTGGGGGTTACTCCTGCTTTTAGTTTAGCCGGATCCCCAGGGCAGATGGGAACCTGCTGGGATCCCTCTGCATTCACAGGGCCTGAAGGCACCCGAAACAGCAGCTAACTTGCGGACCGTGAATTCCCTGCAAAATTCCCTG
>NW_009952688.1:159021-165421 GCF_000747805.2 Chaetura pelagica | reverse complement strand
CTGGGACGAGGGCACACATGGATGTCCCCTCTTGGGGTGGGTGCCTCTTGTGGATGCCCCCAGGCCTCCAGCACCCATGCAGGGGAGACCAGCACGGACACAGGGAAAGCCAAGCTCTGGAATATCTTCCCCTCCACTGTCTGTTCCCAAATGGATGAATTTGGCACTAGTCTCTGGGCTCATCCTGGTGCTCAGGGCTGTGGGTGGGCACTGGCAGTCCCTGGCAACCCCAGTTATCTTCCCAAGCAGGCTGATGAGGGTATGTGGCCACAGCAGGGAATGAGATCCCAGTCCACGCTGTCCTCAGCAAGCTGTCAGCTGAAATGCTGGGTTGAAGGGCTTTTTTTTCATTTCCCTCTCTCTCGGTTTTTTGTTGGTTTTGTTTGGTTTTTTCTTCATGTTTTGTTGTTGGTTTTTTGTTTGTTCGGGGTTTTTTTTGTTTGATTGGGTTTTTTGTTTGTTTGTGGGGGGGTTTTTTTGCATTGCTAACAGCTCTGTATTGCACTGTCTACTGATTCCTCATTAATCTGGGCATCACTTCACAGCCAGCCAGAGTGACTTTTGGCAGGTGCACAAAGGCAGCCCATGAGACACAGACCCCCCTGGCCAAAAAAATTACCATGTTCAGTCTTCCTCCAACTTTTGTCTTTGTGTGGCGGGGGCGCGGATTAAGGAATTTCTCTCTCTGCCTTTGATGCTGTGTGTCCATCCATCCCCCCATGACCTCCCCAGTGTCCCCCCCACAGGCTCTCCCTGCCTCTGTCCGGTTGGACCCAGTCCCTGGGTGCTTTCCCATCTGCTGCTGCACTTCTGTGTGGAGCTGTGGGCACCCACCCAGGGACTTTCTCACCCACCATGGCCAATGTTGGGTAGCTCAGAAGTGCTACGAGCAGACATTGTCTATGTGGAGAGAGATGGATCTGTCATCTGTGCCTTCTCTTTTTGTCTGCTGCCTAAAAAGGGACTTAGGGCACCATCTTGTTAGGTCCTACAAGGACTTCCAGGTCCTCTAGGCTGTGTCCTCATGGAACATCCCCCCCTTTAACAACGTTGTGCCTATGATGCCCCATCTGAAAACACTCATCTGCAAACTAGCTGTGTTTGGGAGGGAATTGCTCTCAAGGGAAAGTGCTCAGCTGGGAGGGCTCTTTGAGCTGTAGAAAATGCTCCAGATGGAGCAGCAGCCTGACCAGGCCAGAGGGATCTCAGTGGGGCTGGCTAACTGCAGCCTGCTTGCTGCAGGGATCAGGGAGCAGGCAGAAGGTCTCAGAGGATGCTGAAAGACCTAAAGAGACCCACACACCAGCCACATAACCCTCTGCATCTTTCTGAGCCTTGTGCTCGTTCCCTGCTTGCAAAGTACCATCAGCACAGGGATTGGAGGAAGCTGGCAGCAAACCCAGCAAGGTTTCATTTAATTTGGTTTTCATTAGGAATTAATTGACCTTGATTACCTTAGCATTGTTGTCCAAATTGGTGGATGCCACCAAGGAGCTCTGGGCTGACCCCATCCAGGCAGGTCTCCTCTCTGTGCTGCCCTGCATCCTGTCCCATGTGCCCTCTGCCCTGTGAGCAGTGACCGGAGCTGGTGGCAGAGCTGAGAATCCCAGGGCCTGGGTGGCAGGGTCAGCCTCACTGTGCCACAAGGCTGCAGACGGTTGCCCTGCCAAGTGCAGTGCTTTGCAGAGGCAGGGTGATTCACGGCTTGGTGGGTATTCTGTCCTGCCTACCCATCCCAGGGTGCCTGGGACAAAAAGGTGTGTCCCTATGAGAAAAGGATGCATATGTTGTCTCCTCAGCTCTGGTGCAGCCATGGGTACAAAGAGCTCGTCACCTCTGAGGACCCTCATCCAGCCTAGGTTTTGTTCCTGGGCTGAGAAGGGCTGGAGCTTGGTGGGATTGGTGGGATGGTTCTCAGCCAAGGGACTCCACAGATTGGAGGATGCAAAGCCATGTCATGCAGTAGGGGCTGTCATCTTCCTCATCTTCTTTTCCCTATCCTCCCTTCCACCCAGAACTCACAGCATTTCAATTTTCACCTATCCCATAAGTTAAATGGTCCAAAACACCTCCCCCCCAACTTGCAGCAGCACCTTTCTCCACACTGCTCCTCTCTTTGGTAGCAGCTTCACGCCTTGCGGGCAGCAGGAAGACCTTTGCTCCCTTAGCATCTGAGGGGGCACCAGCCAGGCATGCTTCCAGATGTGCTCCAGATGTGAGGCTCTAGCGGGCCAGGGCTGGGCAGCATGAGCCACTGGGATTGCAGAGCAGAGCCTGAGGGCCTCACTGAGCTGGGCAGCAGGTTGGATGCATCCCTGGGAGAGGGAATAGGGAATTAAAGGATCTCACCTGGAGCAAAAGTGCCTTGTCCTGGGGTCATTGGCCCAAGTCCCCTGCACACCATGAAGAGGAAGCTTTTCTGTCTTTGGGCTTCGGGACGTAATCAAGGACAGACAGAAGTTTTTGACTCTGTCCTTCTTCTGTCATTGAATTGAATTGTTAATAAACCTCAGCTGTTGGTACTGCCAGGGGAAGTGGGATCCTGTACCTGCCCTTTTCCTGGGTTGCTGGGGAGACACTGAGGACCCTACCCATGTATTATGCCATGAAGTTTCCCCCACCCATTAAGTGCTGCTTATTCTGCTGGAGCATGGTGGCTGGGCACCAATGCTCACAGGTGGGTTACACCAGACCTGCACCATCCCTCATCTCCCTAGCATCTTTATTATCAACATGTGCCTGGAGGAAAGGTGGGTTTTGTCAACCAGGGCACAGGGGAAGGACGAGGGGTGCCCAGTGTGTCCCTCGTGCACAGGCAACTCAGCGTGGGAATGAAGTTGGCAGTGTTTAGTCCTCAGCCTCAAAGACTGGTTGGAGAGCAATCTCCCACACAGCCTCTGTGGGATGCTTCTGCCCTGGGCCCCTCCGTGCCCTCCAATGCCAAGCTTGTCTCCATCCCTGGAAAGTCATTTGGGTGCTGAGCCCTCCTCATCTGCCAGCCATGCAGTTTTGCTCACTGGTGGCTGTGTGATGGGGACGCATTTCTGTTGAACACCTGCATCCCTCTACCCATGAGCCAAGCTCCAAGTGGATCAGAGATCCTTGGAATGTGCGGACACTGTCTGGGACTAAACCATTGTACCAGCAGCCGCATCCCCTGGAGGGTGGGAGGACCTTCTGTGACCCAGGCAGTGGTGACAACAGGACAGAGGGAATTTTTCTAGGAAAGATGGATGGGCATGGCATGATCCTTGTATAAGGGATGCAAGCCAAGCTGGTGCAATGCCAGCAGGCACAGGAACAGGGTGGCCAGAGGCAAACTGGTGGACAAGTCCTCCTCAGCCGTTGCCCTGGATGTCTGGTTCCCAGCCACCCTAACATAGAATCACAGAATCATTTTGGTTGGAAAAGACCTTTAAGATCATCAAGTCCAACCGTTAACCCAGCACTGCCAAGTCCACCACTAAACCAGGTGCCTCAGCACCACATCTACATGTTGCTTAAATACCTCCAGGGATGGTGACTCCTCCACTTCCCTGGCAGCCTGTTCCAGAGCCCGTGCACATATCTGCTAGTTTCTGGTGACCTCTAGAGGAAGCCACTCCATTCCAGCACCGTGAGACTGGGAACAGGGTGGGGTTGGATCTTAACCAGACTTTAGACTTAGCTGCAGCGGGAGCATTTTCCCTCTGCATCCCTGTCCTGGGCTCATGCCTCTGCCCAAAACCCCATAGCCCAGACTTCCCAAATTGTACAAGACTTCCCAAAATTTTGTTATCATCCTCGACCCGATATAAACACGCTGATTGTCTTACACCTCCCTGTGCTGAGGGATCCTCTGACCTTCCCCTTCCCACTGCCACCCTCAGGTTGAGCTGTCAGATGGGACATCACACACCATCACAGACGCCTATGCTGGCAAGGAGTACATCATCCAGGTGGCAGCCAAGGACAATGACATTGGCACATGGAGTGACTGGAGTGTGGCTGTCCATGCCACCCCCTGGACAGAGGAGCCCAAACATCTCACCACGGAGGCCCAGGTCACAGGTGAGACGTCTCCTTCCTCCCCATACTAACAGGCTGTGCTCACAACAAGGGGGAACTCAGCAGTCCTGGCTGAGGATTTCCTCTGTCTGGCTCTGTGCAAGTTTCATCCCCAGCCAAGGAGATTTCCCTCAGCACCCATGTGGGCTGCAGCCCTTCACCCTACACCTTCCTCCCACCAATGGCACTGGCAGCAGGTGCAGCCGTGGCCTGAGGTGTGCTCTGCCATCCTTCTTGCCAGGATGCTTGGGATCTGACAGCAAAGCTGGGAGGGTGTTGTGTTGTGTTTTTTTTCTTGGTGTTTTTTGTTGTTTGTTTTGTTGTTGTTTGGGGTTTTTTACTACTACTACATGGACCACTGCCCCCCTCCAGCCTTCCATCTCCAGTCCCACCCCCTCAACACCTCTGACCCTGCACAATGTCTCGGAGGGATGCCAACTGAAAGTAAAAGCCACAAAGTTAACAAGCCTGTGTTTCTAGGAAAGAGCTGGGACTGTGTCCAAATGGGCATTATCAGCCCTCTGTTTCCCAGAAGGGCTGGAGAGGACCCTGCTATGGTTCCCCTGGCTGGCACCAGCACTGGGGCACGGGGAAGCACTGGTGTGCAGGCAGGGAGCAGGCTTCTAGTCGGTGTCACTCGTGTCAGCTGAGCAGATGTGTGTGTGGGGAGGGGGGATGCTCAATGTTCCCACCCTCCAAGCTCTATCCCAACTGCGTGTGCAGACCCCAGCTTGTGCATGCAAGCCGTGCACTTCCAGAGCTGTGCACAAACCTCTGTAGGTCCTGGCCGTGCCCCCCGTGTGGGGATGCAATAGGAACCCACCCTGCTGCTGGTGGGTGGAGGTGCCTCCTACAGGGAGACATCTCCCCGCCCCCTTGCAGTATCCAGTACAGCACCTGGGGGTTCTGGCAGCAGCAGGGATTTGCAGCCCCCCATTCTTGAAGGTGTAGACCCCTGCAAGGAGTGCAAACCCAGGGGTTTGGGTTTGTTTCTTTACCTGCCTGCATTGCTCTAAAGGCAAATCCCGTTTCCAACAGCACCATGTGCAGGCACACACATGTCCCTCACACACACATGTCCCTCACACACACACGTCCCTCACACACACATGTCCCTCACACACACACGTCCCTCACACACACATGTCCCTCACACGCACACGTCCCTCACACACACATATCCCTCACACACACATGTCCCTCACACGCACACGTCCCTCACACACACACGTCCCTCACACACACACGTCCCTCACACACACATGTCCCTCACACGCACACGTCCCTCACACACACACGTCCCTCACACACACATGTCCCTCACACACACATGTCCCTCACACACACGTCCCTCACACACACACGTCCCTCACACACACATGTCCCAGTACAAGCTGACTGCAGCCATGCAGGGCTGATGTGGGACACTCCTGCTCAGGGGCTGAGCCTTGTCATGACATTTCAGTGGAGCCTGAAAGACATCGAGACAGACCCTTGTTCCCTGTCATCTCCCCAGATTGTCTGGCCAGGGGTACTCTGGGCCCCTCTGCATGTGACGGAAGCTGCCCCAGCCTGGCTGCTCATCCAAGCCCTTCCTGCCATCCTCCCATTCTTGATGGGGACAGACAACCCATCTGGTCCTGTACAGAGGAGGACAAGCCCTGAGAGCCAGCCCAGCAGTGACAGCAGTGTCTAGGACATTCCCTGTGCAGGGAATTATCTCTGCTGATGACTTATGCCCATGTCATCACGACTTCTTCACCAAAATTTCCACAGAGCTAATTCACAGAGCAGCCTGGCTGGGCAGAATGGGGCCAGGAGGGATGCCCAGCTCTACCTGGTGGAGCAAGCATCCCCAAGCTGTAGGTCCAATGTCAGAGCAGTGTGTCATGGACCACAGCATGCCTTGGTTCATCATCCCAGCCCCCCCAGCTCAGCCCTACTGTGGCCGTGAAAGGAGCGATTTGGGGACAGGATAGTGCTGTGTCCCCACCAGTGGGGGAGTGGGGCTGTCCCTACAGGACGCATCCCAGGGCACCTTGACACACCCCTCACCATCCATCTCCCTCCCTGCAGAGACAAGTGCTAGCACCTCCTCTTTCATGCCACCCCCCACCACCAAGATCTGTGACAAGGGGGCCGTGGTGCGCAGTGGAGCCGTGGCAGTGTGTTGGACAGCTGGACTGGTCTTGGCTGCCTATGGTGTCTTCTTTATTTAGTGAGTATCTCCCAAACCAGGGGTGTTAGAGGCAGCATGTGAGTGCTGGGAGGGGGCAGGGGTATGGAGACCACAGGGGCTCCAGTGTGGTTGGCCAGGCGGGGGTACAACCAGGCTGTGGGGGGAGAGAGTTTT
>NW_009952688.1:152342-157663 GCF_000747805.2 Chaetura pelagica | reverse complement strand
CCAGACTTTTAACGATATTGGATACAGGGAATCGACCCCCTTGACGGCTTTGTCTTCACTCTCCCAACAAAAGCAGAATCGCTCTGCTGTTGCCTTTAGAGCTGGAACCCTGCAGACCTGCCTCGCCCTGTCCCCTGCTGGCCCCCGCTGTCCCCTGTGCCTGCTTTGCTGTCCTCCCCCTCCTGCCCCCGAGCCCTGTTTTGTAAAGACGCCTTCTCTTGTCCCTGCCCAGACCCATGCATAGTATTTAATACTGTACGTCCTAGTATTCCAACTGTTGACATGCTGTATTTGAATTTTTTATAGATGTATATATATAAAAAAAAGAAAAAGGAAAAAAAAAAAAGAAACAAACAAACAAACAACAAAAAAAGAACAATTAATAGAGGGGATAAAAACAAGCTCACACAGAGACAATGCACACATGCACGCACACACCAGGAGAGACCTTCTTCATTAAATGATCATTTCATGATGACTGGCAGCTCTGGGTGTTCTTTCCCCTCCAGCTGGAGTGGGTGGGTTCAGCTGCCCCCTCCCACAAATGGTGCTGGCTGTGATGGGGAGGACATGGGTGTGGCAGTGAGGGGACACAGGCGCCCTGGAGCATGCCCCACGGCTTGAGACCATAGCATCATCTCCCCAGGAGGAGGGAGGGGACACCCAAAAACTGGCCTCTGAGACATCTTGAGAGGGGCAAGCGGGGTGCCCACCCCTGGAAACCCCTGGTGGTACAAAGGAGATGGTGACAACCACCACCCTATCTCATACCCGCACCATGATGGGGAAGTGCTGTGTGTCCCTGCTCCCAGGCCCTTGGGGATCCCATGCCCCGCTGCAGCCTGGAGGCTGGAGATGACACATAGTCCCAATCAATGCATTTTCCATGTCTGATTAAGAATTTCACGTTAGGAAAATGCCACTGGCCCAGATGCTCTGAATTAAACTTCCACTGGGACGGGGCTCACATGGATCTGGTGGTGTGGCAAAGCAGCCCTGTGTCGGGGTCTGGCTCTCCCCATGCACCTTGCTTGTGGGCACCAACTGGAGCAGAGACCTCACTGAGCTGCATTTCAGCCCAGGGAACAAAAAGCTTGGGGTTTTTTTAGGGAAATTATCTTCCTGGTACCCCAGCAGCATCTCTCCAGCTGGGAGATGGATCATGTGTGGGTAGGTGGATGGATGGAGGTATGGGTGGAAAGATGGATAGAAGAATGAGTGGGTGGTTGGAAGGATGGATGGAAAGGTGGGTGGGCGGATGGATGAATGGATAGAGGTGAAGTCAGATGGGACATCCCACACCATGGCTCTGCAAAGCCTGAAGCCAGCACCAAGCTGGCCACTAGCTCCCACTAGGCACTTTGCTTCATTTTCTCCATAGTGAGGAGTGCTAAGTCCCACATGGCCCTGCCTCCAGCCAAGCCATGCCAGCAGCATTGCTGCCCCACGTGCTGGCTTGGTTCATTGGTTAATGTTCCATTACCAGACAACATGCCTCCATCATTTATTAATGTTTCATTAGTGTTAAAAACATCTGGTAATTAATTATGCACTAATTATGGATTCACAGCACTAAAAGCTGGGGTAATCTACCATAGCAGATGGCTCTTCAGGGCAGGGGGAAGGTTTCTTAGCAGAGACGAAAACATCAGGCCCAGCCCTTGCCTGGGGGAAGCATCCCAGACAGACAGATTGCCTTCATCTCCACCCAGGATCTCCACGCCTGGTCCGGAGGTACACTGCCTCAGGTCATTAAGCAGAGGAAACTGGTCCCTCTCAAGCTGTTCCAGGGATGAAGGGAACAGTGCTTCTGCTGCACAGGGCAGTTGTATGAGAAGCCGTCTGAGAGCAATGGATTTCACACATATCCCTGGGCACCACCCAGCACCTGGAGTTGGCATACAGCTTGCCACCCACTCTGGGATGCTGTTTGCCAGCCCCTCCGTGGAGCCTGGCCGGATGAAGCAGAAGTCCAAAACACAAGGGGTGTCATAAAAGCCTACTCTTGAAGTGCCCCAAGAATATTATGTACAGATGTGCGGAGATGTTTCAAACTGGAGAAGGTCCCAGGGGAGCATCCCTGCCAAGCAGAAAATCCATCCACTTAGCGGTATAAATCCATACAGGAAGAAAGAGGGAATTACAGTGCTCAGGGAGACCTGTGCATCACATAACCTGAAATCCAATACATCAGCCAGGCACAGCGGGTCCCTGCATCTTCTCAGCACATATGTGGCAGTAAATCCCACCTTAGGTGTTGCTTTCGGCTGTTGCTGATGCGAGAGCAGCCTTGCACTGAGATCCCCAGGCTCTGCAAAAAGTATCAGAAGTGCTGCTGGAAAGCAGGAGCTATTTCCTGGCCATGAGGTCTCATAGGAAGAAGAAAGCTTGAGTGATGGGCTGAACAGTGGAGCGGGCCCGAATGACTGCACCTCCTGCATCCTTCTCTGAGGCAGGTGCCAGGAGAGACCTCATCCTTCCTGACCCAATGGCCTTCTCCTCTAAGGAAGGTCCCTGCTCCCACACAGAAGCCTGGAGCCCCCAGGTGATAACAAGCAGCTTATTAGGCTGACAGCACTAAGCTGTATGGCTTCAACAGTGCACCACGCCGTGGTGGGGCAGCAGGCATGGTGCTGCCTGTTGCAGCTCTGGCAGAGTGTTAGACAGTCCCAGGTGAGAGAAGGGAGGCAGAGGAGTGAGAAGGCAGGCTTGTCTGCTGAATTGGCAAACCAATAGCTGCACAGCCAAACCCAAGAGCGAGAGCATCCTGCAGAGCCGGGTGGAAATGCCAGGTGGATTCCCTCCAGCCAGCTGGCAGAGGAGAGCTGCTGCATATTGGCACAGGGATAGACCTGGTCCCCAAGGGACAGATGTCCTCCTCCATCACAACAGGGAGAATTGGGAGGAGGAGGCAAGAGTAGCAAGAGCAGGTGGAAAGGTGATCCCCAGGGTGAGACCATGAAGAGCAGTACCTATAAGAAGTGGGTATGCAAATAGAGTAAGCTTTACTCGGAGGAGCCCAGACTCCCCCAGTCCTCCACCTGAAATGCTGTCAAGTCCAGCAAAATACAAGAGCCCACCCTGAACCATGGGTTATTGGTTCAGAAAACACCTGGATCTCCTGTACAGAGATGTAGAACTGGATGCCCTTGGCAGGTTGTAGCCTTCCTCCAGAACTTCCTTCCCTAGTGGCAGGAAGGATGGCTCAGATATCAGGGTTCCACCATGAGGAAAGGCTTCTGCCTCCTATCAGTGGTGCAGGAGTTAGCCCAGGTGCTTTGAATGATTCACCCACCACCATACAGAGAAGCAGATGGAGCTGCAGGTGGGGTCCCTGGGGGCAACAACAGCTCAGGAGATCCCCACAGTGCTGTAGGGCAGAGACTTATAGCAGCAAGAGGTAACAGATGGTCACAACAGACTGCAAAGCCTTGAACCATCTTATTCTTTGGTGGCTCCAGATCAAAACTCAAGGCCTTTCCAGAAGAGGCCCACTATTGTTTGAAAAGCTTCAAAGCAGTGACTCTTCTATTCCTCATGTGAATCCTGAAGGGCTCATCTTCTACCTTGGCCCTGTGTCCCTGGTCCCCAGCCACCTCATGCCCTCCCTTCCCACCAGACCAGCTCTTACACATTCTCACCCCCCCAGTCACACTATGGCCAGATGGGCAGCACCCACCATCACCTTCCCACCTTCCCATCACCTCCCCATTGCTGTGGCCTCCCTCCCTACTTCTAATCTGCCCCAGTCCCCTGCCTGCTCTGGCCAGAATGACCCACATGGACCATCTGCTCACAGCATCCCAAAATTCCCTGCAGGCAGACACGGCAGCCAAGCACAGCCCACCCAGCTCAGCTGCAGCACACAGACCAGACCACACCAGGGTCCCCTAATAAGCAATTGACTCTTTTTTTCCCTCCCTTTCAAGAAAAAGCCAAGCAGTAATTTGGCTTCTGCCACTCTGTTTATCTAATAGCACTGCTGATTGATTGTCTTATTTATAACCCAGATCCGGTGTCTGGGCTGCTCGTGGAGACGGGGTGATTGATGGAAAGAAGACAGCCAGGGAGGGACTTAATGGAGCCATGTGGCTGAACAGCAGAGTAGTGGCTTAGGCACGAAATGAAAGTGTCTCCCAGAAGTCTGGGCTTCTCTTCTTCTTGCCTGCACCATTCCCAGGGAAGATGCTAAGTGCTGGGAGAGAGCAGTGTGCTTCCCACGCCCTGCCAGGAGTGATAAAGGACTGACCTCAGGTCTCCTCCAACAGCCTGGAGGAGGACAGGCCAAGGGGATACAGCCAACAGGGACTTGGACTGCTTCCCAAGAAGGCGTCATATAGTCTCTGGGAAGGTTCCACCTTTCAGGGTGGAAGGGAGCAGTAGATAGCCCATGCCTGCCCAGCCACCAGCCTGCTGTCAGGATGCATGGCCCTTGCAAAACCAGGTGACGCAGAGAGGAGCCCTTCCCATGGATGACCAATTGCCACTGGCTCAGGGTCTTGCTCTCCTGCAGGCTGGCAGCATCTTCCAGATGTCTCAGTTTTGACCAAGGCTGAACTGGGACATTCCCATATCCCTAGGGGAGGTTTCCCTGTTCCTCACACCCAGCGGGCACAAACCTCAGCAGGGTCACCGATTCATGTGTGAATCACCCCACGGAGATGGTCACCACCGTGAAGCACCAGAAGACAGGGAAGGAGCAGCAGTCCCAGGAGGTGGCATGCCACTACTCAGGCTTATGCTGTGGATGTGTGACAGCCTGGACATGTCCCAAACCTCCAGCCTCCAAGGTCACACCAGAGAAGCCTGTCCCACTGCCACAGGGACAAGTCGTGGTCAGGAGATTGCTGACAACTCTAAGTCACCAAGAAGGCTTTCAGCTTTGATCTGAGCCAGAACTAAACCCTCATCTTGTCCACAAAGATCAGTTTGGGAAGAAAAAACAACATATTGGTTCAGTCAAAACATTTCATAGCTGTTTAATGGTCTTTATTTCATGTCTGATTGTAACAGATAATCTAATACAAGCCTAAAGCAAAACCAAACACAGTTGTTTCATTATGAGGAACCCCATCAGCCAGTTTTGACATGGCCAGACCTCACTCCCTTCCTTGTTTTTTGTTTTTCTTCCTTTTTTTCACCCCCACATCTGAAATTTGAGCAAAACCAAAGCAGCTTCATGAACACTGCCATTCAAACAGACCAGATGAAACCAGCCTGGGGACATGTCTCCTGCCCACCAGCCAATGCCTGCTAAAACTCTATCCAGTGCCTCATGGTAGAGTTTTATTACTTCCAGGAGAAATTCCCCCCCCCCCCCT
>NW_009952688.1:133671-152316 GCF_000747805.2 Chaetura pelagica | reverse complement strand
ATCCAGTGCCTCATGGTATAGTTTTATTTCTTCCAGGAGAAATTCCCCCCCCCCCCTTGGAAAGTTCCTCTGGACCATTGGACATGAGCAGGCTGGTGCATGTTCCCTTCATCCAGGGTGTCCCCAGCCACCATAGTACTCCTATGGGAGCCAGTGGGTGCTGCTGCTGTCACCTCACAATGCAGCCAGGGCTGGTTGGGGGAGGAGGGGACCAAGATGCATGTGGGGGGGTGATCCTTGCAGAATGTCAGAAGATGGAGGGGCCCCTGAGCAGTGGGAGAGGAAACGGCCTTTGATGTGGAAGCTCTCCTTTCGCAAACACAATGAGTTGCAGAGGAGTTTTATAAACATGGCTATTGTTGTTCCATCCCTTTGGTGGGAACAGATGGTCCGAGAGCTCTGTTCAGCCCCCTCCCCTTCCCTCAGCCCCCACCCCCATTAATAAAGCCCCAGCAAGTCCAGCACCGCTAAGGTTTTCCCAAGGGGGATCAATAAATAAATGTAATAACAACAAAGGGGCCCATGCAGACGAGATTGGGTTACAAAGAGGCCTCAGCCCCCTCCTTCTTTCCGGGCGAGAGTCATTGCACGCAGGCACTCCGGCTGGTTCGGGGAGAGGTTGCTCCTTCCTCACTGTCCGTGGAAAGCAGGGACAGGATCTTCCCACCAAAGGAGCCAGGCACCACCTGGAAGTCCCCATCACACAGTCAAGGATGGTAATGTGTGATCTTGGTGGCCACCTCGAGCCTTGTCCATGGCATACTGACAGAACGTGGCTCCCACTCCCCACAGGCATCTCCTGCGCTTGCAGGAGTCACTTGGTGCTGAGATGGCCTTGAAAACAGGCTCAGTATCTGGCCCTGGATGTGAGGCAGACAAGTGCCTTCATCTTCCAAGATTTCCTGGCCTACTGGTTGCTTCAGGTCTTTCCCAGTAGGGTCCTACCTAGCACAGGGCACTCAGGAACAGGTGTTGAGGCTTCTTGGCTCACTTTCTGCTTTGCAGTTGTCTTACGCTGGACCAGTGAATTTTCCGGATAGCTGAAAACCATTGGTGAGTCTGACCTGCTCCTTAGTGGCATGATGAGGTTTTATGCAGGTGTAGGAGCTAAGGTTTGATGGTTTAGATTAAAGCAGGGCAGAGCATTCTGCAGACAAGGTATTTATGTGGAAACCACCATCATGGATGGCCCCACTAAACAGTGCCCATGAGGCTGCAGGTCAAGAGAGCAAGCTCTCCAGGAAGATTGGTGGGACTCGAACTTGGCCATGGCACCTTACCAGGCTCTGAGTGCTGCAGAAGTCATGCTCAGGCACCCCCTCAAGCAGGTTTTACCTTGGGGAATGAGGAGATCGGCTCAACAGAGCTTTCCAGAGATTCATCTGCTGAGAAGCCTAGACCAAGCCAGAGGGGAGTGAACAGAGGAGACTTTGGTGATATGAGGAGGGGAGATGGAGGAGCAGAGGGTTTGGTCCGGAAAGACAACTCCAAGATCTGCTGCTGCATCCACCCTCCAGCTATTGTCCCACCTCCTCCCCAGCTGCTCCCCACCACTCAGAGGTGATGAGATGCCATTTTTATCTGTACAGGACTCCTGCAGCTGGGGGTCAATGGGACAAAATGTGTCTCACACACGCATGTGCAGGCACCGCCGCCTCCCCTCTGAGCCACCCTGGGAACCTCCTCCTCCCCCCTAACCCCTCACTCATAAAAAAAAAAATAAAAGCTCTTGATATCATCTCACTTAAATGTGGATTTGAGGCCCCGTCAGTCACCAGACACGTCCCACAATCTGCGCTGGCTCTGGACAGCTGGAAGGGTTTGCTGGAGGACCAGAATGACTTCACGCCGCCTCCCACAGACCGGGGTTACCCGGAGTGCTTGGTGCGGGGAGGGGAGCCAGGGGACTGGGAGAACTCAGGCTTACCCTCACCACCCTGCCACTATGCCACGTCCTGGACCCACCAGTATGGGTGATGGTCCAGAGAACAGCCCCAGGCACCAACAGCAAATCGTGCCTGGGATGCAGAGGCTGTCCCTGTGGGCAAGAGAGGCAGCTGGCCCGGGCTCCGGTGCCGGAGAGGTTTATGAGGGCTGACCCCTTGCACCGAGCGCCTGGGGCAGGATAAATCCCACTCTGACTTGGAGCGCAGGTGCGTGGGGCTGATGGAGAGGGGAAGGGACTACAGATGGATGGGGGATGCAGCAAGGGGGAGCTGGGGCCCGCCTCAAGCTATATGCTGGTCCCGGTCCCGGTCCATCCCTGCGGTGGGAACAGTCCCCTCCATCTGCTCCAGACCCCACTGTATTGCCTTGCAGAAGTTCTTGGCAGGCCTGCCTGCATGCAGCCTTCCATGGTGATGTCCAGGGACACAGAAAGACCTACACCATACCAGTAGATGTGCCACAGAGTGTCCAGAGGAGACTAATGACATTCTGGGTACAGGTGACTTTTGGCATCCCCTGGGTACCACAAGCGTTTGGGTTCCCAGATCCATAGCTGGGTAACTCCTATTGAATTCACCCCTGGTTTAAGACATACCAAGGATGTCCCAGACTCTGTAAAGAAGGAACAGACAGAATCTGGAGAGATCATCTAGTCTCTTATCCGCCTGCCATCTCAGCCAGGTGGCACAAGAGAAACTGTGCCAACAGCCTCAGGACAGGGTGCTGGTCAGGTGTCTAGCCATGGGTGCTCCTGCTCTTCCTCCAATGCTGGGAGCCAGTTGAGACCTGCACCAGGAATGGCATCAAGAATCAGACACAGATCACCATCCTGGGCAGTGAGACTGGCTGGAGCTGGGACATGGGTAGCATCTTGTGCAAGGCTTGCAGGGAGCTTTGCAAGAGCAGCTGGGATTTCAGCTCATATCCCACCTCCCCCATCTCATGTGGCACTGAACTGAATCCTTACCTCAGGAGCCCAGCAGGGGGTTGGGAGCCTTTCTCTAAGTGAATTATAATCATCTTTTTAAAACAAAACAAAAAAAAAACAACAAAAAACCAACAAACAACCTAACACAAAGCAGGCAGCTGAGCTTGAAGGTGGATAAATGTCCAGCACAGAGCAGCTGGCTGAGGCCAAGTGCAAGCCTGGGGCTTCAGACTTCTTGAATTTGGAGCATCTTTGTGCTCTCAGTGGGTTTGGGGCTCAAACCCTCTGTGCGTGCCTTCTACCAATGCTCTGATAATTTATAGATGTGCGAGGCTATCCAGAAAGCTCCTCTGTGAACCTACAGCATTGACCCAGTCCAGCTGGCTGGGTCATGTTTGCGTCCCATGAACAGCTCAGTAGGAGCACTGCACAGCACAAATCACTCACAAAACAAAATGCTACCACTTGGTGTCCAAATCACACTCCCAAACCTGCCAGGTCCCTCAGGCATGCCATCCCTGGTTGTACCCTGCCTACTCCACCTGATGGGCAACCCATTGACTTACAATTGTACGCACCCTTTAATTACAGCAGGGTGAATCCACTTAGTGATGTTTTGTTAGATAGCTGTCTATTGAAGGAGCTGGATCAGTTACTTGCTCAGCTCAGCAGCCAAAGTATCCGGATTTGCAGGTCTTTAATATTCACTCTGATCTGTTCATAAGTTATTCATAGGGAGTGGGAAATGCCTCACAAGAGAACCCACTGCAAATTGTCAGTGCTTCTGAGGCATCTTGCAATCTGCTTGCACAGAGAGAGGAGAGGAAAGCAATAAATAAATTATTGTTTACAAATTATTTACTTGTCTCCACTAATTTCCATGCTGTTTACCTGGCAGCAGTCTGAAGTCAGGAACAATTAGAGAAGACTTTATCCTGGCATACCACTGGCTGGAAGTTGTGCAGCATGGCAGGTAGAAAGCCAATACAGTGGAAGAGCAAGGAGGAGTTCAATTTGGCTGCCAGAATTGGCCCTCAAGTGCAGTCTCACTTGGTCTTCACACTCCAGAAGGGATCATCGTGGATAAAGTAACTCCTCCAGCTACCTCTGTTCAGCCAGCTGGCTCCATTTCTTCCTAGCAGATGGTAATGACCTGTCTCCAAAGTGTGCTCCGTCTCAGCAGTCCCCATGCTGCAGTGCACGTCTCCAAAAGCTGGCAGTGAGCAGCAGCAGCAGCAGTGCAGGGCTGCCCTTACTGTCCCAGCTCACAAAGACCTACGGAGTCAAGTCCAGGATCATCAGGGCTTGCTAGGAGTCATAAAGTCCTCAGACACACTGTGGTCTGCAGAAGGTGCCTAGGCCTTGCTAGGAGACTCCTCTCTGCTCCCAAGAAGCCAGGGCCTTGTGGAGACTAGGAGAAGGTTTCTGCTGTGAACTATGCCACAGGGTGAGATGGGCTGGGGAGGCTGTTTTGGCATCCGTGGTGTTTGGTGTTTGGTCTGCAAGTGTGGGGAAGGTGACACACACAGCCCAAAAGTGAACTCTGACAAAGTCACCACAGCAAACAATGGCTACCTGAAGCAGGCAGCAGAATGAGCCTGTCCTCCTATTTAGGGCCATTTCAGACTTCTCAGTCCCATCTCGAGCTGATCTCCCACAATAAACCAGAGACAGAAGCTCACAGTGAAGAGGGGTGGAGAGCAGGAAAATTAATGTGTAGATGTGCTTTGGGGGAGGAACAGACAATCTGGCAATGTCAGGAGAGCAGAACAGGCTGGGAACTGGCCAGTCCCAGATGGGCTGAAGTGTCTTGCAGACCTCCTCATGCTTCATTCATCTCCTGTTGCTTAAGGGTTTGTGAATTCCCTCTACTGAGCATTTAAATACTTCCAGGCTGGTCCTGGAGCATCCTGGGCAAATTCAACTTTGGAAGGAGACACAAGAAGTAGGTTGAAGGGGGATGCACAGACTGGGAAATGTCTGCTGAAGCTTGAACTGGGACTGCCACAAACTGCTGACAAAAGTCATGTGAGAACTCAGGGCTTGGATAATGCAGTTAACCTGTGTGGGACAAACCCACCTTGCAGGATAGTGACCCACAGGAGGCAGAGTGACACAGTGCATAAGGGACTGATAAGGTGCATAGAAAAGGTGGGTGGAAGTGAGATTATCTTACCACAGACTGCTGGACAGAGAGACACTGTTAACCAACATGAAAAAGGAAATGTACAAGATGGATAGACTTGTGCTAGCAAGACCCATAAGCAGCCTGTCCCCAGTGCTCACACCTGCCTGTGTCATGACCATACCGTGGGGACAGGCAACAGTGCCCAGACTCTCAGGCTGAGCAGGGCTGCAGGTATGCCAGGGATGCAGGGGAACCTTGGGATGCTGGATTCACATCCACACTCTCACCTGTAATGTGGAGAGAGAAAGTTGTCTGCAGGCTGTGGGACTCCTTTGGGATCCCATCTCCTCCACAGCCCTTCCTGGTCCCAGCCACTCCTCACTCCCTCACACCATCCCTCACTCTTCCGTGCCACAAGGTGCTTGGCCCCTGTTCCCTGCAGCCTTCCAGCTCATAGCTCCCTGCAAGCAGCCCGTAAATCTTCCTTATACACACATCTCCGTTGGCCTTAGGGAGAGGGAATTTATCCCCCTGGCTCAGCTGTCAGAGAGACCTGCAGCTACCAGGAGTGATCAGCCTGCTCTTAATTCATGGGAGGGGTGCAGGGCCTCCAGTGAAGGCTCCTGTGACTGCTTCCTTACCAAACCTTGCAAGCACAGTCCTTGGAACATGCTTGCATCCAGGACAAAGAAACTACCAAGGGAAAACTATCCAGCATGACATAATTGCTGTGGTCCTTGGTGAGGACACCCATTACAGTTGCGTGTTCTGGTCAGAAAGCAGGGAGGCAGGAGGAGACTGAGGCAAGGAGCTGCAGGTTGGGAGCCCCCATGCACTCTCCAGATGGTGGACACCTATGTGATGGGGTCTTTCCCAGCTCCTTGGAAAGTCCTGCAGCAAGCAGACCAACAGACAGCAGGCCAACTACTCAGGATCACCCTCAGCAGTCATTTGGCAAGTCCATCACAGATGTTGATAGAAACATGGGCAACACATCCGGATGCAAACATCTGGGTATGCAACCCTTCTTGCTGTTGGCCTGAGGAAATGGTGCAGCCAAGAAGGTAAGAGGAGAGAAAGGCATGGAAATGCCAGTAGGACCCTTGGCCAGCATATGAATTCAACGGGGAGGGATTCACAGCTGAGTGAGCTGGTTGGGATCTGGCAGCAGTTCACTGGCCTACACTAGCCTGTGGATCTCCTTCCACAGCCCCTCAGACCTCTCTGGTGTGAGATGAAGACTGAGCAGCAAATATCCCTTTTTCCCTGCCACAATAACCCTTCTTTAACTTCTCAGTTTATCACCTACACAGAGGTTTATACAATTTTCAAGCTAATGGCATCTCCAGTGATGATACTGCAGATGTACAAGCTGCATCCTGGGATGAATAAATTATAGGAGGCAGAGTAAATTGCAATGGGAAGGACAGCAGCTGCAGGATGGAAACACATGTCTTTGCTGTGTGCCACAGCTTGGTCTCAGCGCGGGGCATGTTCCCAGGGCCAGCCCTTTCATGGTGGCCCTGAAGACCACCTGGGCACACCTGAGGCTGCAGATTCCCGGAGCAGCAGCAATGAGGCTCCACGGGTGCTGACTGTGGAGCTGGGCACCTTGTTCATGGGTCATTGTGGGAAACCTGTCTTCCTCCTGCTGCTCACCGGGGTTTTATGATAAAGGACACTTGCAACCTCCAGGAGCTGACAGCACATTTGGTGGCTTTCTTGGGTGGGGCTGAGGTAGCAGTTTCATTTGCTGCTGAATCTCTCACAGCAACCCCTCACCTGCCTTTCTCCATCCCCACACACCTGCAGAGGCAGCTCCCAGAGCAGGGTGCCTCATTCTCCACCCCCGCCCCATGGCATGAGGCATTCAGGTGTGGGATGAGGATGCACATGGTGCTGCACATCAGGTGCACGCCCATGTCCTGGCAGTGTGACCCACCTTCCACGTTCTGGGTTATCTGGGTTCATGTCCTAGATAAACTCATCCTGAGACAGATAACTTCTTCCAGGGCATGTTCAGGGTTCCTCAGACACCACTGCTATCATGGCCTCAAATATTAACCAGCCTGGGCTGACCCTCCCTGCAGGACTGGGATCTCAGCCACCTGCCTGGATCCTGCTGCCACCTCTGAGCTTGTTGCAGAAGCAGCTCATCCTTGGTGACATTGGAGAAATGCAGGTGACATTGGAGGGATGCAGAGAAGCCAGGGACACACAGAGAGGCAGCCCCTAAGTTGCTCTGTTCCCTATATCTGCCTGTGAGTAACATGGTCCTCTGGCCCAGGGCACTCACTGTGGAGGCCACCTCCACCATGGGGACTCCAGTGAGGCTGATGAATGCCAGGCACTTTGCTCCCAGACCTCTCAATGTCACCAGAGGCTCTGACAGAAATACAGCTCTTTAATATACAGCCAGACAGTATGGCTCTGCCCCTGAGGGATTCATGTCTCATGCTAAACCACACCATGCATGCGTTGTTGGTACTCACAGGGTCCAACCAGCCTCAACTGCACTGCATGGTGGATGTACCATGCATCTCCATCCCACTCCTCACTGGTGTCACTGTCCCACTCTGGGACCATGCAGGGGGAATGTACCCTCTTCTGCTCCTGCTACATGTGTGGCTGGTGCACAAGAAGGTTGTGCTGCCATCCCAATGGACCTCAACAGGCTAGATAAATGGGTCAAAAAGAACTATATGAAGTTCAACAAGGAGAAGTGCAAAGTCCTGCTCGTGGGAAAGGAACAACCCCATGCACCAGTATATGCTGGGGGCCACCCAAATGGAAGCCAGCTTGACAGACAAGGACCAAAAGACCCTAGTGTACACCGAGTTGAACATGAGCCAGCAATGTGCTCTTCTTGTAGAGATGGTATCCTGGGCTGTATTATAGAAAGTATAGCCAGCAGGTTGAGGGTGGAGGTCTTTCCCCTCTACTCAGCACTGGTGAGGCCACAGCTCGAGTCCTGTGTCCAGTTCGGGGCTCCTCAGCAAGAGAGAGATATGGACACACAGGTGAAAGTCCAATGAAGGACCACAAGGATGTTGAAGGGATTGGAGCTTTTCTTATGAGGAAAGGCTGTGAGAGCTGAGATGAAAGGCTGTGAGGGTGACCAGGCACTGGCACAGGTTACCTAGAGAGCCTGTGGAGTCTCTGTCCTTGGAGATATTCAAAAGCTGGTCATGGTCTTGAGCAATGACTTTAGGTGGCCCTGCATGGGCTGAGAGGTTGAACAAGATTATCTCCAGAGGTCCCCATCAACCTGACACCCACACCCCACCACCTCTACTGGTGATTCTGTGAACAATTTTGTATGCATTACAGTTTTTGCATGACATTTTTCTGCATGTTTCCAGGGTGGAGGCTGGTATGGCTATGTTCAGTGACCCAGCAAGCAGGGAGCTGAGCACTCCTGGAGATACAGCCAGATCCTAGCAGAAGGGAAACATTTTCTCAAAGCCCATTCATGTACACAGGCTAAGGAAGCCCAGCCAAAGTGTGATGGAGACATGTCTCTGGCCAGAGGGGAGCAATCCCAGTCCAGATATAACCATGCCTGGCTGGACCTGCATGCAGCCCTGCCTAGGAAAGAGACCTCCTGTCCACAAGGCCCTTGGCTGGACTCGGACACAAAGCCCAGACCAGAGCTGTGCATGAAGTCCCTCTGGGATAGCAGGAACCCAGCAGGAGCAGCACCCACCACCAGTGTTTGTGGGGCTCACTCCTTCGAGAGCAGCCCCAAATGCTGCCCGAGCTTGAGGTCCTTGGAGCACCAGGGATGCAGCATTCCCAGGGCTGTGGCAAGAGCAGCACTGGGAGGCGACAGGGCCGCTGTTCCCTTTGTCTGGAGAAAGTTTTACTGCCCTGGGTGACACCATCTAACTCCACTTTCTTGCACGATTTCATTGCCTCGTTCCACAGCGATTGTGCAGGCGAACGTGTCCAAAAGCAGATGGATCCGCTAAATGTTTCTTAGCTGCACATTATCTCATACAGTTTGGGTGCAATAAAACTTCCAGGCAGAACAAATCTTCAAGCTTGTGCCGTGCCTTATTTTTAGTTGCAAAGTATGTCTGTTTTAGTGCTCCTAATCCCTGGCTTGGTAGTAATTTATGGAGCAAGCTCTTTGCACACTTGGGCCAGAAGATTTGTAGTAAAACTTTTATAAGTTGCAGAGATAAATCCCATGGACGCTTGCAGTCTCAGGGGACTCTTCTCCAGAAGTGTGTTTTGCTGAGCACTCCCTCAGTGAGGGAGCACGTTCGAGCGAGAAAGCATCAGATGGCTGAGAATAAACTGTCCTGGGTGTCATAGCAATCTGCAAATTGACTGGAAGGAGAAATCAGGGGAGGCCACAGCTTCTCTGCCTCAGACATGCTGGAGTTATGGGAGTCCTGCCTCAGCAGGAGCTGTTAGCCTCAGGTTGGTGTCCTTTAGATGGTGCCTGGAAAGCCCTAGGGGTGAACCACGTTATCGGTCAATGCCAGGCAGTTAGATACCTGAACTGGACTGTGATGGTTCTGGCTTTAATGGGATTACTGGGATGACTGACCACCCACTTGAGCAGGAAATCCTTCATGCACATTGCCCTGGAGTGTTTTGCATGGACAGACTGTGGTTTAAGGGCAGGGATAATAGCAAAGATCTTCTTCATTTCCTTGGGCTCCCTCAGGAAAGGTGTTTGCAGGGTGGAGAGCTGCTTTATGCTTCAGTGGAGTTTGAGAAAAGTCAAAAAGCAGAGGATGGGAAAGGCCTAGGGACCTGGGAACCACCAGCAACCCCTTCCAGATCCCAGTGGAAACACGAGCCCAGACCTGTGCTGCCAGCTCACCATCCGAGGGCAGTCTGCAGCATCGGGCCTGGCTGGCTGGGGCTCCTGATGCTTTCTGAAGCTGTCAGCTCCCAGAGACACCCCGTGCCCCATCCCTGAGCCTCGTGCCTCTGACGAGGAGGAGACGTTTGCTCCAACAGCTGGGGTGGGAGCTGCTGTGTAATTGCTGCAGCACATCCCAGCGGGGAGGCTGGTGATTCACCATCTGCACCTCGCCCCATGATGGGGTGATAGTCGCTTTGCCACCATGCTTAGACTCACACAGACCCATATCCTCATGCACTTCAAATTCCCAAGAGCGCTTTTTGTGAAGAGAGGGAATGTTTCCAGGAACAATAAAAGAAGGAAGGTCAAATACAGAAAGGAGACTTGCAGTTCTAGAGAACTTTATAACCCAGGCAGGTATCAAGGTTAGCTGCAGCTGATGGGTAGCTGCTTTTCCTGTGGTCTAGCTCCCCCAAAGATGGAACAACCCTCTCTGTTCTTGGCATAGGTGTACCTCTTGGATAGGACAACCTGCTGCTGCCATTGCATGCTCTTACAATGGGAGGGGTCTTTCCTAAATGTTTCCAGGTAATTTAGTCAAGGAAAAAGTCAACCAATGCCCAGATTTAGTCTCTTCACATTTTTTAGTGTCCTTTGGAAAAGGCAGATGTAAAGGCCAGAGTCCATCCCATCACAGCCCCTTGGGAGCTGATTGGACTGGGCTAGGCAAAGGAATGGCCCTGGGAAGTATTCTTCTCCTTCAGTCATGGCTCTTCCCTCCCAGAAATGCAATTAGCTCAGTCACAGCATCCACCAGGGATCTTCTCCCTGGAGGAAAGTCCTCTGGACACTGTGTGGAGAAGGGAAATGTTGGAAACACTCCCTGTGCCATTCTGTGTCTAACAAATAGCATTTGTAACAATTAGCAGCAGGTTCACACACAACACATGCCCTGTTCACTCACCCTCTCAACTTCCTCCTGGCCCCTCTGCCAGCTTGCAGCTCACAGCCCACACACCTCCTGCTCTCCACCTTCCTCAGACCCAGCTTTTATCCCAATCCCTTGCAGGAGCAATGCCAGTCTCCCATCACACCAGAGAGGCTCCTGTCACCATAGTCATCCTCTCCTCTCCCCCCATGGGGCTCTGCATGGTCAGCAGACTGGACAGACTCCCCTCCCAAACATTGCAATGTGTTGCTGGCATGGACACTTTTCCAGTCTCTGTCCCCAGCTTTGTACAGGGAAGTGGCCTGTTGGGCCCAGGGCAAATTCTGTCTGAGCAGAACTCCCCATACAGGTCCCAGAAAGTTGATTTCTTTCACCTTTTTCATGTCTTTTCCCATTCTCAGCCAGGTGCTCCCAAAGAATGAGTAGGACTCCCGAAGTCTGAGGCGGGTGATGTAGAGCTGGAGACAGGCACATCCAGCCAGCCTGGTCACTGCATCTCACCCATCATGGGGAAAGCAGCTACAAGCTTCCTGAGCAGCAGGCATTGCAACAGCTCCACTCAACCAAAGCAAGCAATGGTCTGCTGCAGGGGGAGAGCTGGGCAAGGGTCCCTGAGACAACCTGGGCAGCAGATTCTTACCAAGCAGGATCACTGCAGTGCAACCCCAAGGCAGGGCACCTGCCTGGGAGTGCAGCCCCTTACTGGGGACCTGAAGCAAAGATGATGAGGTAGCTCTGACTGGACTTCCACCTTCTCTGTCCTCCCCAGCCCATCCTCTTCATCCTGCATAGGATGCTGCACCTTAGCAGAGCAAGGGCAGGAAGGGATGGATGCAGAGGACAGAAGTGAGCACAGACTCCTCCTGCACCTGCTGCTGGGGGCATAACATTAGGGTGGGAGCTGTTGACCCCAGCTTCTACTTTGTGGGGAAGGTGCTTTCTCCTGCCTATCTGCCTTGGATGTGGAAGAGGCTCTAAGGATGCTGCAACAGTTTGAGCATGGCACACCAGGTCCAGTGGGGACACTGCCCCAGGGCCCTCATTCTCCTGGGTGCAGGAACCTAGAGGCTTGCTTTGCATCCACAAAGATATCCCTCTGTGCCACCAAAGCTCAAACTGCCCTGGTCCATGTCTCCCACCCAGAGAGCCCAGGCTAACTCAGAGAATATGGAGGGCTCCTGCCTGCTCTTGCTTGATGCAGAGCAGTTGGCAGGAGCCGGGGTTGGCTGTGATGTGCAGTCTCTGATCTGCTCCTGCTTCTGCTGCTGCTGCTTCTCATCCTGCTCCTGCTCCTCCTGCTCTGCTCCAGACCTTCCTGTTCCTGCTTCTGCTCTGCTCGTCCAGCTCCTGCTCGTCCTGCCCTGCTCATGCTGCTCCTGCTCGTCCTGCCCTGCTCATGCTGCTCCTGCTCTGCTCCTGCTCCTGCTGTGCTGCTGGCAGAGCGGTCTGTGCTGCCCTCGCACGGCTGCGCTGCAGCAGGACTATGGCAAAGCCCGCAGGACACCGCAAACTGGGGTCGGTTTACTCACAGATGCCACCCCATTGGTGACACATCTCGCAGAGACCCCTCGCTTCGGTGATGCTGCCGGGTAGCTGCAGCAGGTGCTCTGCGGCCAGCCTCTTCCTTCCTTCCCATGCACACATCCAGCAGGCTGCTGGTTTGCCCACGAATGGCAGCAGCTGCTCTGCAGGTGCCATTTCTCCTGGGATGTTAACAAAACCAGCCATGGTCAGGGAAAAATCAGCTTTTCCTTGTGTCTCATGTTAATCTGTACCTCACAGCATCACCTCTAGTTGCAGGGGTGGCTGATGCTCCCTCCCATCCTATATCAGTGGGCTGTTCTCTATCTAGATCTGCCCCTCTTCAAGGGCTGCTTGCTATTAATCACCAGGTCTTCATTTTCCCTGGTGCCTCTTAGGTTAGGCTCCATCTTCTCTTGACCTATACCACAGATTCAGATGTCCAGGATCACATTTCTCCTTTTCTCCTAGATGCCCCACTGTGTTTGGAGCAGCACTGGCTCAGAAACACTAGCCAAACTGGATGCTTTTGCCCTTTTCCACATTGGAAAGCTGTTGCCCAAAAGGACCATCCTTGGAGGATGCACCTGCAACATTCAAAACCCTGCTGGAGTTCTGAATGGGGATGGGGTGTGGCTTGGCCCTTACGAGGAAATCTCTGTCTCACAGAGGCATCCTCCATGATGCCAGCCACTCTCTGGATCCTGGCATGTCCTGCCCATGACAAGGGCTGTTGCCTGCCACAGTCCACAAGGAACCTTCCTGCAATAGTTTTTCTGACCTTTTTGCTTCCAAAAACTTGGATTTTCTGAGTATTTTTTTTGCTCAGAGGAAAACGATCCTAACAGATATCCCCAGACCTTGGACTGGTTCAGGGTCCCACTGCAATGAGCAAAGGCCCAGAGCACCAGGGACTCAGGAGACCTGGTACACAGGGGAGAGGTGTCTCTTGCCATCTGCTGCAGAAGGGGCCGCTGCAACACAGTGCTTGTTATTTGCCACTAAATGGGAAGGAGCTGCTTTTTGGGATCAGAAGCCTGATGCTGTCCCCACCCCAGCAGTGACTTTCTCAGCAGTAAAAGGAGGGCTCACACCTTGCCCGGGGAAGCTTCAGATGGATGAGCTGGAGTTCCTGGGGGTTGCTGGTCCTGTGGAGGGGGGGAAAGGGGACAGAGAGGTCCGAGGCGCAGGACTCCCGCTATCCCGGGCCCGGAGGAGGCAGATTCCGCCCAGGAAGAGAAACCCATCCCTGCTCGGCAGCCGGGAGAGGGCAGCCGAAGCCCGAGCAGCAGAGCCCGGCAAGCTGCCTGATGCCCGGGTTTAGGCGGGGAACCCTCCCGCAGCCCCACCGCAGCCCCCAGCCCTTGCTGAGCATCCCCGCTCCGCCCCGGGGGCTGCTCCTCGCCCCAGGACCGTGTCCAAACCGGGTCCGTGTCCGGCCCCGGGGCAAACACCCCTCCACAGCCCTCCCCAGACTGAGCCGGGGGTAGAATAGAATCACAGAACCGTGGGATGATTTTGTTTGGAAAAGGCCTTTAAGACCATCGAGTCCAACCATTAGTCCAGCACTGCTAAGTCCACCACTGAACCTTGTCCCTCAGCACCACATCTACATGTCTTTTAAATACCTCCAGGGGTGGGGACTCCACTGTTTCCCAGGGCAGCCTATTCCAGTGCCTGACAACCCTTTCAGGGAAGAAACTGTTCCTAATGTCTGGTTTAAACCTGCCCTGATGCAATGAGAGGCCGTTTCCTCTTGTTCTAACACTTGTTATTTGGGAGAAGACACTGACCCCCACCTGGCTACACCCTCTTTGCAGGGAGTTGCAGAGAGCAGTATGGTCTCCCCTCAGCCTCCTTTTCTCCAGCCTAGACAATCTCAGTTCCTTGAGCTGCTCCTCATAAGACTTGTTCTCCAGGCCCTTAATCACCTTTGTTGCCCTTCTCTGGACTCACTCCGGTCCATCAATGTCCTTCCTGTTGTGAGGGACCCAAAACTGAGCACCTGATTCAAGGTGCCCCCTCACCAGTGCTGAGCACAGGGGGACATTCCCTGCCCTAGTCCTGCTGGCCACACTATTCCTGACACAAGCCAGGATGCTGTTGGCCTTCTTGGCCACCTGGGCACACATGGCCCATGTTCAGCCACTGTTCACCAGCACCCTCAGGTCCTTTTCCTCTGGGCAGCTTTCCAGCCACTCCTCCCCAAGCCTGAAGTGCTGCCTGGGGTGGCTGTGACCCCAGTGCAGGACCCAGCACTTGGCCTTGTTGACCCTCATACAATTGGCCTTGGCCCATTGATCCAGCCTGTCCAGCTCCCTCTGCAGAGCCTTCCCACCCTCAGGCACATCAACACTCCTGCCCAACCTGGTGGTGTCTGCAGCTGACTGAGGGTGCACTCAGTCCCCTCATCCGGATCATTAATAAATATATTAAAGATATATCAAGGTGGAGGAGTTTAAGCACAGGGCTCTGACTCTGCCTTTCTTGTTCCTATTTCCCAGATCCTGCTGGTAACAAGTCCTAGGGATGGCTCCCCTCTGGTTTAACAGCAGCCGGGGAGGGCTAAAGAGTTCTCTCTGGACATAACCTGCCAACAGCCAGAGCCAGGCCAGAACATTAGTGAAGCTGGTCTGGAAGGCACAGCAGAAAAATCTCCAGCAGAAGGCAGCAGTTGTCCCGGAATAATAACATCACTTCTGCTCTGGGGAGATTTGCTGGGGGGGGTGGGGTGAAGTTATTCTGCTGAGCAACTGAGGAGCAGGTATGTGGGTGATACGTCTCTGGGTCTGAACAACTGAAAGCCAATCTGTAGTCACTGGTGTCTTTGGGAAGCTGCTGAGCCTTGTTCTTGGGCATGGTCTTCTCATGTAGGACTTAGGAGGTGGATCTGTGGGCAGCATTCAGCTGCTGAGGACCAGCACTGGGGAGACGCTGCCCAGAGTCAGGAGACAAATACACCCTCCACCACAGCAGGGGGGGAGAGGTGGAGTTCAGCAATGTCCAGATGTTACAGCCAGCCTTTCTGGAAGGATATATTCCATTTTTTCCTTTGGAAATAACTTCTCATGTTCCACTTCTCTGTTGCTTTTTTTGCTCACTATCTCACACCATAAATTTCACGTCTTCAGAAAGTCACACAAATATTGTCATGGCCCTTCAGTGAATCCCTGCCTGAACTTCCTTTTGGTAAAAAAAACAGGGCCTTGAAAAGCCTAAAAACAACAAAACTAATATAGAGCTCTGAAAGTCTTCCTTTCAGGCAGCTCTCTGTGACCTTCCCAGATTTAACTCTCTAAGGCTCAAACCAGCCTGTTGATGATTTCACACTGAGTCCTTAGTCCCACGTGGTGGGCACTGGCATTCAGCTGCCTGCCTGGGGAGGAAGGCTGCCAAATCATGCTGGCTTTCAGGAGCTAGCTCGCCTGCTCCTATTTAACAGCTCACTAGCATTTTCTCCCTTTAATAGCCAGGCAGCCCGGCAAACCGCGTGACTCCGCAGGGACCAGGAGCTCTCTGAGCTCCAGGAGTTTTTGTCTCACATTCCCAGGTTGCTAGCTGGTGGTTTTGGACCAAGTTCCCCAAACGCCAGCCCAGTCCTTGCTGCTGCCAGTCAAGTCCTGGCAGAAGGACTGGCTATAAATAGCCATGTGTATAATGTCTCCTCTCTCTGCTTCACCTCTTCAACTGCGAGCCTGCCCATGTCCTCCAGTGAGTCTTACATGCTGTCACTCAGGTGTCTGCAGTGCATGGTGGTGCTCAAGTCTCCATCTGAATGCCAGTCCCCAGCCCCAGAGGGAAGGACTCCCTGTCCTCAGTAGCCTTCAATCTTTAAACTCTATCCTTAAAGCAACCATTATCACCACTGTGGTGTCACCTCCAAGAAGAGGACCTGCCATGACAGTAGGGCTGGAGCAGGCTGCATGGAGCCACTGGACACAGGCAATGAACCACTGTGGTCCTGAAAGCCCAAAGTATGGGTAAGCTCTGGGCTCTGCACATCAGGGTGGCAGCTGGGCTGTGTCCTGTACATCTTTTTAGCAGAGGTGAGAGATACGGCTGAAGCAAAAGCCCTGGAGCAGGGATGTAGCTCTGCAGACCTTGGGCAATGCTCACTGCTGTTTTGCAGAGCAGAAGTGAAAAGCCAGGGAGGATGCAATTGGCCTGGGACACCCAGGTGCCAGTGAAGGTAACGCTTGTGGTGTGGCATCAGGCTGAGCGTCCATCAGCAGTTTCTTGTGGCATGGTATGGCTGGACACATCTGGGACAAGCTACCCTGCTCTCAAACAGGATGAGCACCACATGGCACAGAGCATCCCACCATCCTGCTCCAGGAGAGGACTACTCTCAGCCAGAGGACAGCAGTAGGAATCAGAGCAGAGCAGGTCTGGCAGGGCTGGAGCCACACTGCAGCACTTGGGGTTTTTGCTACCTTCTTTTCACAGCGTGGGCAGACCAAGCTCTGACCATAATAAATAAAGTGACAGCCAGGGAGCAGAGCTCTCTGGTTTCCTGTACACCTCAGGCTGGCCAGGGTAAACACACAACAAGCCTGCACTTCAAACAGGGCCATGCCCACGGCACGTCAGCCAGAGCCCAGCCACGCGCCAAGCCAGGAGGAGCAAAGCCACTGAGCAGGAGGCTTCACAGAGCTGGTCCCATGGAGGGAAAAAA
The DNA here is from genome assembly GCF_000747805.2 of Chaetura pelagica. Lineage (NCBI taxonomy): Eukaryota > Metazoa > Chordata > Aves > Apodiformes > Apodidae > Chaetura > Chaetura pelagica. The sequence continues at coordinate 135,346 of NW_009952688.1, read as the reverse complement.
AGCCGGTGCCAACCGGTGCAGCCCAATTGCCCTGTGACGCCCCACACCCAGCAGGCACCTGCACCTCTGGAACAGCCACCTGTGCATCTGGGATGTCTGGGACAGTCACTGGGTCTCAGTTTTGGGGCATGTGTGCCCTGCAATTATCACAGCCCACAAGGCCTGCAGTTTTTGGTTTACTGTCATATAACCCCCAGCCTCCTGCCCATGTGTACAAGTCTCAACCTGCCTGGAGAAAGGCTGGCAGCTCCCTCTCTGGCCTGATCTCTGCTCGGAGGAGAGGGAAGAGGAGACCCCAAATTCAGTCCTTCTGGAATGCTGAGAGGAAGTGCAGCTGCTGGGTGGAATGCTGCAGCCAGCCTGGGAGATGACCTCTGGTAAACTTTGGTGCCACAGGAGAATGAAGGAGCCAGGAGGTGTGTGGAGGTGCTGATCCTCACCTGAGCCTAAGGATGGAGCAGGGGAAGAGCCACAATGTCATAGCTGCAGAGGATGTCAGTCTTGCCTGCCCTGAGCCAGAAATGCACAGAGAAATCCTACCCCGAGGACTACAAGGTGCCTGCAGCCCCACCAAGTACCCTGGTCTCCCAGCAGACCCCACACTGCCCCAGCCAAACCTGCCCCTTCTTCACCCAACACCTCAGCTTGCTGACTCCAGGGGCCTGGCAAGCCCCAGAGCCCCACCTTGTCCCTTGTTCCAGCACTGGTGGGGTGTCTGTCAACTCCAACCCTGCAAAATCAAGCTCTGTTCCCAGCTTCCCAACCTCAAGGGTGGCCCCAGCCTTGCATAGCTGGGGGATTCCCCGGATCCGCAGCTCAGCTCCGCTCTCCAGAGCTACAGCAGCAGAGAAAGCAGCACGTGGCTCCTCGCCAGCCCTGGCGCCACGCAGCCCAGCGCTCGGCGCCCAGCGAGCACCACGAAATGCTGGGGGAAGCTCAGGGTTTGATCCCAGGAGAAAACCCACTGCCAAATGCTTTGATGCAGCCTTCCAGCTCTGCCCCTTCCAGAGGGGCCGATCCTGCGAGATGCTCGGCTTCCCTCGGCTCGCACCGACTGCAGAGTGGTGTGGAGAGGCAGGAAGGGGAAAGTGAGAAGCTGGATGGAACAAAGGTCTCTCTGCTCATGACCAGCCCCCTCCTACATCCCTGGGCTCCCCAAACCCACATGGGCCATTACCTGCAGGCAGATGTGAGCAGGATGGTGGGACCAGATCCCAAAGCACCTGAGAATCCACAGGAGCTGACTCTGGGAGGAACATCCCCAGTCCTGGCATGGCCCCAGCTCTCGTAGTGCAGGCAGGATGGATTTGGCCACATGTGGCTAGTGAGGCAGCAGCCCAGGCCATAAGCAGATGTGCTGCACTGGGCTTGTTCCTTGGGCAGTGTGCCCACCGAGCCTCAACCACAGCTGAGCACAACACCCACAACACCCACTGCCACAACACCCACTGGCCACTGCAAGGCCAGGAGCCTGCACAGGCTCCAGGATGGGTATGCTCACTCCACAGGCAACCTCCACCACTCCCAGAGTTCATTATTGTAGGGTGGCATGGGAAAACACCAGTTCATTACTGGCAGGGCTACACGAGAGGTGAAATGAGTCCAGGGTGTGTTACTGTGGGGTTGCCAAGGTGTGCCAGGGCACGAGCAAGGATCACTCTGTTATTGCAGGGTT
>NW_009952688.1:132982-133494 GCF_000747805.2 Chaetura pelagica | reverse complement strand
ACCAGCCACAAAGGCACCACCCAGCCTCTCCAGAGTGTCCCAGGGGGACCCCAGACCGTGCTTGGTCTTAAGATGCTGAGGGAGGAGAGTTTCCAAGGGTTCTTCACCTGCTGGGTTTGCCATTGCAGAGTTTCAACGTCGTGAGGTTTGTTGGTTTTTTTTCCTCTTGAAAATTTTCTCTGTGACAAAAGTGGGAACACACGCCCATTTTCAAGGGACAGCAGGTAGGGTGATGCAGAGGTGCTGCGAAGAAGGGCAGGAAAACACACCCCGAAAGCCGTGAAGAGGAGCGAGGCTTTTTCTTTCACCTCAGGAGCGCGAGCCCCGGGGGCAGATTTCACCCACTACAAACCACTACAAACACCCAAGCAACGGCCCTCCCAGGAGCAAGGGAAACTGAGTGCAAGAGCTGCCTGGCTCCTTCGGGATGCTGGGAGAGGGGGCGGGCAGGACCCGTGAATGAAAGTGCTTCCCCCGAGGGGTCCCCCGTACCCCGGGAGTGGGGGTGGGGG
>NW_009952688.1:131323-131557 GCF_000747805.2 Chaetura pelagica | reverse complement strand
GAGCGCTGCGGGAGCTGCCAGCTCCTTGCAGGCTACAACCACGTCTGGCCGCTGCGTTTGCAGGAGGAGGTGGGGTGTTTGCACTCTGCCTCGGTTTGTAGGACGGCAGATCGCGGCGTGGTTACACACACACAGAGCCCGCGGCATCCCAGCCCGGCACGGGGCAGGGGAGCTTCGCTGTGAGCTGGTGGAGGCTGAGCCGGTGGGGCTTCTGGGGCAGGGATGGGGGCCAAA
>NW_009952688.1:124292-131297 GCF_000747805.2 Chaetura pelagica | reverse complement strand
CCCCCAGCACTCATGTACCCCCTGCTCCACCAACCTGGCCCTTTTTAGCGGGAGTGAAAGGGGACACAGCTCCTTTCTGGAGACCTGCAAACTGACCTTGGCAGCTGAAGCGGCAGGGAGCTGAGGCACGGAGGTGTGCAGGGCTGCACACCTCCAGCAGTGGGTGGAGAGGGGCTCTGGGGTGCAGTAGGGTGGTGGGGAGGAACCCCTGGGCTGAAATGCTGGGGAATGGGCCAAAATCCTGGAGGATGCAGCTGAAGGGAGAGGCTGCCTGCAGGAAGCCAGGAGAGGAGCACCTACAGTTTTGCCCTGCCTCCCTGTCCATGAACTTTGGTCTTTTGGGAACCTCGCAGGGAAGGGAAAACTTGACTTGATTATATCTGATAAGCCACTTTTTCCCCAACCTAGAGAGCTGTGTTGGCAGCAGGGGGAGGAGGATGCTTGGCAGAGTGCAGGCCCTGTTTGTGAACTATGAATGAATGACTCATGGTGCGACGTCTCCCCACTGTCTTCATCGTGGTAGCAGCAGTGGTTCCCTTTTGCAGCTGCTAGGTTTATCAGAAGTCATTATGCTGGGTGGGCAGCCCACACCTGCATCCCCTAACCTAGAGGTACCCCGTGTCCCCAGCCCCTCTCCTCCTCTTTGCCTGGACCATCCAGAGTGTCAAAACCCCCATGGATGATGACGATGTGCAGAACCCTCACCTGCCATGAACTAGCTGAGCACTCCGTTCAAACACTCTTTTTTCCGTTCCATTCTTGTTCAAAGGCAACTCCAGACTCTTCCTGCTCACGCAGGAGTCAACCTCCCTCTGGTTTCCTGCCGAATGCGTTCCTGGAGAGCTTATTCCCCTGTGGGTTTGTGCCAACATTGTGCTTTTATTTCAAGACCTCTTCTCCCTCTCCGGTGTTTACCCTGCTGTATTTATAGCTTCCTCGTTAGGTTAAACAAGCCGAAGGATTCTTGCCTCCTCTTCTCCTGCGGGTTTGGCTCTGGAGGAGAACCCCTCACAAGATGCTTCCCACAGGAGGGGGCAGGTGCTGGCTTGTGGCTCTGCTTTTCTCCCTTTGGAAAATCTGGGCACCTCTCCTAGCTTTTTTTCCCTCTTCTTGTTCAAGCATGGGAGAGGGTGGCCCTGCCCCTGCCAAAGATGTAGCCAAGGACACAGCTCAGACAGGGCAGGAGGTCTCCCCTGCGGGTGATACACTGAGGCCTGGCTAGCATTTGGGATGCTGATACAAAGCTAGCATCAGGAATTAGCCTTGGGCTGTCTGGGGTGACTCGCTGAGATTTTTAGAGAGCTTTTGGTTTTTCTAAGTGCTCTGGTGGTTTCAGCAGCATTACATGTGTGAAAATCACCAGATCTCTCTGATGAGGGATGTAGTGACCTTGCGACCCAAACTCCTACCAGCACATTTCTCTGCACCTCCCAACGATGGTTTCCTACTCCCATCCAGGCTGTGGAGGTGGGGAAGAGTGCAGATGCTTTGCAGCTATGATAGAGTTGTCTTCAACAACAAGATTCCCGCAGGCCATTTCCAGGGAAAAAAGGAAAATCCCTCTGGCAATTAGAAGCAGGTTTGTGGTGTCAGGGATCAGTGTGCTGAAAGGAATTACCTCTCCAGTCTGACTGCTTCCCAGGTCTCTGAGTCAAGCTGGCACAGGGGTGGAACAGGGTGAGCTTCAGGCTCTTTTGGATGGTCACAGCACCTGCAGCCCCTGGAGCATATGCCAGGCTCTCCAGTACAGACTGGGCTGAGAAGTGTGATTCTCTCTTCTTTCCAGTGGTATGAGTCTGGGACATGGAAAATAAAAACAACTGGCAAGTAGTTCCTCCTCCTCTGGTGTCTGGGATGGGGGAGGTCCAGGAGGAAGAGGGGTAAGAAGTGTGTCAAGATCTGATTCATCTCTGTTCTACCAGGACCTGTGCTGTGATCACATCTGGCCAGTGGATGCTGGGCTTCTTCCAGTGAGGGCTGGTCCTTGCTGAAAAATCTTACGAGGGATTTCAGAAGGGTCTGGCCAGGAGAAGGTCATGTCCACTCATGCTCGGCTCATAGACTTTTCCTCAAGGTGCTTTTGGAGAGAACAAGCAGGCTAGAGGGACCTTGGGTGAGACCTGGCATGGTCAGAAGTAGCGCTGGCCCATGCGGGTGGTAATGGCCAGGGGACCACAGGTAGGACAGTACATCGACTAGGAGAGAGGAGGATGCCAAAAACATTTTGGAAATCATCCTGGGGCTCCCCAGAGGCTGCTCAGCTCTGGTGCCCTCCTCTCAATACAGAGATGGCTGAAATAGAAACAACCTAATAAAAATGGTTATGGTCCCATAGATATTGCCTTATAGGGAGAGGTGGAAGAGTTTAGGACTTCTTCATCTAATGAAATCCTGAGGATGGAAAGAAGGTCTTTTGGGTATCTTCAAGTTTACACCACCTCCTAAAGTGAAAACAAGGGATACCACGTGTTGTTGAAAAGGCGATGGTTGGAGATGCACTAAGGGGAAGAAGGAATGGGAGAAGGTGCCAGCTTTGGGTGAGCATCATCTCTGTGGCGCTTGAGGAAGTGCCACAGACTGACTGTGGCAGAGAGGGACTGCCTCTGAGTCGTGTCCCACCTTGGGAAGCCCTGAACAGTGCTCAGGGATGCCACTTACCATCCTGCTGGCAGCCCTGAAGGGTGTGGATGTCCTCAGAGAAAAGCATGTGGGAGGCAGTGTTACTGGCATGGCATCCCTGAAGCACGTCCCCGTGGGCTCGTGGGGCAATGCTCGACCAGCTGTTTCCTTTGCCTTCCTGTGCTTTCACCAGCCCTTCCTTTGGGACCAAAAGCCCTGTGTGCTTCATCCTGGCCAGACCGATAACCACAGCTGGAGCCAGGGAACTTGCCAGCCCCTCTTTGATGAAGGTTGGCATGGGCATCAGTCCCTCTTGAATTCAATAACACTGTGAAAGGCACGATTCTGCCCTCACCATCCTGCAAAAGTAGCTAGCAAAACCAAAAAAAAAACCTGCCATAATGCAGAGTCTCCAGTGTTGGCCAGCCCAGCGCCCTGCCAGTGTTGAGACAGAGCTCCTGACAGCTGTGCTGCAACAGCCCCACAAAGGTCCCCAGGGATGGCTTTGCCACCGTGTCCCAACTTGGCTTTGCGAAAGCCACTGTCACGCAGGGTGGCTGAGGCAGCTGGCATCACTCCAGACTTTCTTGCAGGGCCAGCCCCCAGCCCCTGGGGAGGTCTGCAGGAGCTTGTCCTTTGCTTTCCATGAGTTTTGCCCAAGGCCTCAAGGCTTAGGAGGAGCTGGTGGACTCAACCAGCTATTGCTCCATCCTTGTCTTGCAAGGGCCAACACGCAACCCCGGGGGGTTCCTCGGTGCTCCAGCTGCTTTTGATTTTTTTTAGCTCCTGAGAGGCTCCTGGAGAGGACTGTTTTGTAGCTCCTCTGAGGCTCGTCCATGCTATCCCAGCTTTGAGTTTTGCAGCGTTATGGCTGGAGCGTGGCTGTTCCCAGGGAAGCATCCCTTTTCCCTCAGCGTCCCCGATCCCACATCCAGCTCCATTCCTTCTCTGCAGCTGAGATCCTTGTACCCCCAGCACCCAAAAAACAGTTCAGGACCTTGGGCTCCCCAGCTGCCATGTTCCCCATCCCTGCAGCACCAGGGGCAGGCAGTGCACACAGGGAGCAGGATGTGGCCTCTTTGGGTGCCTGCGACCGTGTGGGAAGCCACCAGTGTGAACTCCAGAAGGGCCAATCCCTCAAAGTATCCTGTTGACACAGCTCTCAGTCTGCTGCACATCCCTATCCCTCCTTCCCAACCAGACCCTGCAAATGTGCGACAGGCTTTCTGGCAGTTCTGACAACTGGGCAATTTACTCTGGAGATAGAATCACAGAATTATTTGAGTTGGAAAGGACCTTAAAAATCATCTAGTTCCTTGTCCCACTAGACCAGGTTGCTCCAAGCCTTGTGCCTCAGAGGGCGCCCCCCAGAGGTCCCCAGGGATGGCTTTGCCACCGTGTCCCAACTTGGCTTTGCGAAAGCCACTGTCACGCAGGGTGGCTGAGGCAGCTGGCATCACTCCAGACTTTCTTGCAGGGCCAGCCCCCAGCCCCTGGGGAGGTCTGCAGGAGCTTGTCCTTTGCTTTCCATGAGTTTTGCCCAAGGCCTCAAGGCTTAGGAGGAGCTGGTGGACTCAACCAGCTATTGCTCCATCCTTGTCTTGCAAGGGCCAACACGCAACCCCGGGGGGTTCCTCGGTGCTCCAGCTGCTTTTGATTTTTTTTAGCTCCTGAGAGGCTCTTGGAAAGGACTGTTTTGTAGCTCCTCTGAGGCTCGTCCATGCTATCCCAGCTTTGAGTTTTGCAGCGTTATGGCTGGAGCGTGGCTGTTCCCAGGGAAGCATCCCTTTTCCCTCAGCGTCCCCGATCCCACATCCAGCTCCATTCCTTCTCTGCAGCTGAGATCCTTGTACCCCCAGCACCCAAAAAACAGTTCAGGACCTTGGGCTCCCCAGCTGCCATGTTCCCCATCCCTGCAGCACCAGGGGCAGGCAGTGCACACAGGGAGCAGGATGTGGCCTCTTTGGGTGCCTGCGACCGTGTGGGAAGCCACCAGTGTGAACTCCAGAAGGGCCAATCCCTCAAAGTATCCTGTTGACACAGCTCTCAGTCTGCTGCACATCCCTATCCCTCCTTCCCAACCAGACCCTGCAAATGTGCGACAGGCTTTCTGGCAGTTCTGACAACTGGGCAATTTACTCTGGAGATAGAATCACAGAATTATTTGAGTTGGAAAGGACCTTAAAAATCATCTAGTTCCTTGTCCCACTAGACCAGGTTGCTCCAAGCCTTGTGCCTCAGAGGGCTCTGCTCAGCTGGCAGCGTGTTGAGGTTGAGACTTTGAGTGGTCTGGAAGGAAGATGTGGAGGTGCCTGGGCTCAGATGATGTGGCAGTGGTCCTTGTGCTGTGCCTGGGGTGGGTTAAGGATGTAACCAAGGGATGGTCATCTTGGTTTTCAGTGTGTCCTGCTGCATCCCCAGCCCATGTCCCCATGAACCCTGTCCCCAGTAGGGTTGAGCAGTTTCAGCTGCACACAGAGTATTTTCATCCTCTGGTGCCTGAAAACATCCATGAGGGCTTTTTTTCACTTATTTTCCCTATCTACCAAAGGCAGAGAGACAGTGCAGCAGCATTTGACCCTCCTGGGGCACACAGGAGACCTCAGCAGTGCTGCCGGCAACGTGGCCACTGTATCTCCATCCCAGTGAACCTCTCCACCATCCCTCACCACAACCAGAGGAGGGTGGAGAGGAGCCGGAGGCAGGATTTGCGGCCAGCTCTATGAATTTCCAATTACCAGCTTGCCTTGCCACCACACAAGAGGTTCTTGCACCTAATTTTTGGTGAAACGAGCCATTTTTCTCAGTAATTTAATAGCGTGGGCAGGCTGCTGGCTGACAAAGAGCCAGCACCGAGGAGCCTGTGTGCCGGGCTGCCGGCCGTAACCACCTTCCCCGGGCGACACAGGAATGCTGACCTAATAGAAAAGACATTTAAAGAGGAGTTTTGGGGAACGGCTGGGCTTGCATTCGGCTCGTGCGCTCGGCTGCTGGCTACAGCGGGGTCTGTCCGTACCCTGGCAGGTCCCAGGGACCAGCACAGACGTGGGGCATCCCCAGTGGGAGCCAAGTGCTGGGGCATGAGCCCTCCTGGCTGCCCGCTGGCAGAGCAGCTGCTTTATTTGCTGGAAAAAAAGGTGGCTTTTGGGGAGGCCATCACAAGCTGTGAGCTGGGTTCAGCGCCCGGCTGCAGCTCTCCCAGGGCTGGAAAAGCTGTGGCGTTTCACTCTTGACATTTTTCAAATGAGATGTTTTGATTATTTTTTTTTATTTTATTTTTTATTTTATTTTATTCCCTACCCCAAGGTAATGTTTGGAAGCCAAATTTAGCTCGATTTAACTCAAACCATTTTTAAAAAGTAAAACCACTGAAAACTAAACAAGGCCTATCATTTAGAACAAAATGTTTTGGTTTTTGTTTTCCTTTTGGCACGAAGAACACAAACTTTTATTTTTTTTTTCCGTTTTCCTCCTGACCCACAAACAGTTTTATTGTATTTTTTTTGTTCCTCTTGATTGTTTCCCAAGACCATGTTGTATGCCATGGTTGGGGGATAGACAAGCCCTGGTGCTGTTCCCGATGGGATGGGGGTCCCGGGTCGGGTGCTTCCCCAAGGGGCCAGAGGGGTTTTGCAAGGGCGAGCAGGAGCTGCTCTCACTGCTTCCAGCACTGACTCAGATGGGAGCTCCTTGCGGAAAAGGGAGGCCCCTGGGCGTGGGATTTGGGATTTGGGTCTGTTCTGGCTCTCCTAGGGTGATGTGAGCCCTGGGGCTGAACCTGGGTGGTACCCAGGCTGAGCATGGCTCTGCCATGGGTTCTGTGCCCCACTGCATCCTCATGGGGGAGGGCGAGCTCTGGCATTGCCTTCTCTCCTTGTTTATTCAGGTTTAAAATTAATCTGACCTTCTCCCGCTCAGGCTTGTGCAAACACAGTGTGTCCCTGAGCAAGGAGCTCCTGCCAGCCCAAGGAGAGCCCTGTCTGTCCCTGGCTTGTGCTGTCACTGTCCCCTCTGGGTGAGGTCTCTACTGGGATGGGGGTGCTGGAATGGTGGGGTACTCACTCTTGATATTGGTGTGCCAGCTTCCCCCTCCCCCACAAAGGCACCTCTGGCCATAAATCAGGGCACGGTTCATCCTTGGCAGAAACCGCCAGGGGGCTGGGTGCCTGGATCCCACACCTCTGAGCTGGACAAGGGGTGGCTGCAGTGCCTCCATCCTGGGCAGGAGCACACGTGCTGGAGCCAGTGATTGTTCCCTCAGCCTTGGCTTCCTCCATCGCCTGCTGACCCAGCCTTGATCTCTCCATCCTTTGCCAAATCTCATCTCTCCTTTCTGCCCCAGCCTTGCCGGGCTGCTGGCCAGGCAGGGGGGCTGGGAGAGGACGA
>NW_009952688.1:123170-124030 GCF_000747805.2 Chaetura pelagica | reverse complement strand
GCCTCCCCCGGCCCCCCCGTGCCAGCCGCCGCGTGCCGCGTGCCAGCTCAGAGGCGAGCAGCAGTGGCCCGTCCCTCACCGTCCCCTCTGGTGCTCCCCAAGGGTGTTTCCAGCCTGCTGGAGCCACCAGCTCCTTCCATCAGCCCGTTTCTTCCACCGTAGGGGAAGCCGGTGTTGCCCCTCAGTTCTCACCCGAGGTTTTGGCAGGGTTGCACTGCTGTGAGAGAGGTTAGAGGGAGGTTAGAGGTTCCTACTCGCTCCCCAGGAGAGCTTTTATGAGCACCTAAGGCTTGCTGCTGCCATTCCACATCCTGCAGCCATTTCCACAGCTGGGATATGCTGCTACAGGGTCTGGGGTGAGGAGGAGAAGATGGGATGTGTGGGTCTCTCAAGCTGCGTGCCCCAAGCATCCCTCTATTGGGATGTGGGCTTTGCAGAGCGGGGGCAACCAGCCAGCAGAAGAGCATCCGCACTGGGAAGTAGCAGGCGGGGGGGGACCCGGCAGCTCCTGCCCTGTGCTTTCTCCAGACGTGATTTCACCACAGTGGAGAGGGAGCACAGCCAAGGGATGGGCCCTGCTCGCCCTGGCGGCACCCAGCTCGCTTGCCGGGGCGTTAGTCATTTGGGCCATGGCTGGGGACATGCTGTGCTTTGGGTTCCTGTGGGGCTGGAGGCTTGGTGAGCTTCTGCCTTTGGGATGCTGCCAGGGAAAGGAAGGAGGAATGGGGGAAGGGAGAGATGGGGGGCTTTTGGGCTCGCAGCCCACCATAGCCCCTCGTCGCTGCCCTGATGAGGGGGCAAAGGGTAGTGGTGAAGCCACATGTGCACCAGGCATCTCTGGCTGAACAGGAGGGGCTGGG
>NW_009952688.1:119792-122826 GCF_000747805.2 Chaetura pelagica | reverse complement strand
AGGGGGGGCGGTGCAGTGGGCCTGCCACCAAGCTTCTGGGGCCAGGCAGCCCTGCCTACATGCAGGCTGGGCAGCAGGCAGGGAAAGGCAGGGAGTTCCAGAGACCTGGAGAAAGGGATATAGAGGGATGAGTTTTCCAGAAGTGTCAGCAGTCTTTTTAACCTACTGCAGAGGAGGGGGAGTCTCCCAAAACTGCTCCCACCCAAAGGTGTTGGGCTTCCACCCCGTTGTGGTTGGGGTCTCACTGGCAGCACCCCAGGCCTGGGGCAAAGCAAGGGGGCTGCAGGAAGGGGGAGTTGCTTGTGCTGCCGGCCAGGTGCCGAGCATGCCGGGAGAGGGGAAAGCCTCAGAGACTCGTTCAGAAACAAGGCTGCCCTTTTATTCTCCTTTACGAGTGCATTTTAATATCCACAAACACCCCTCCCTCGCCGGGCTGCTGCCAGCAGAGCCTGTATTGCCTGAGCTTGGCCTGCCGAGAAACCCCAGCCAAACCCTGGGCCCCAGTAAGGGGGAGAGGATTATTTTTCCCCCCTCATTTTTCCCCCCCCTCATTTTTGGTGTTTTGTTTTTTTTTTAAATATATGTTTTCTATAGCGCTAATTAGATGGGCTTGAGCCCCAGCCAAGGCAAACACACCTGGGGGAGCCTCACCTTACAGACCCCATCTGCTGTATCGGGGGCTCTGGTCCCCACACAGCCACTGCCTGGCCCCTTTCTAGGAGAGGGGGCTGCTGCGGGGTGGTGGGGAGGGGGTAGGACCACTCCCATGGTAAGCCACCAAGCAGCCTCCGCAGAGGAGGAGAGCCCAGCAAGGCGTCTTGGGGAGATGGTGCAAAGGCAGCAGGGTCACCTGGTGAAGCTCCGTCCCACAGCAAGACCCCCGTACAGCGTGGAACTGAGGTATCTCACCGCCCCACCCCCCGCCATGGGTACTGTGGTGGAATGGGGCTCTCCATCCTCTGGGGCAGGATTTGGATTTGGGGAGGGATGCGGGGGGTACCTGAAAAGTTTTGCCCTCCTGGGCTGACAGCATTGGGTTCCTCAAGCTGTTACAGCCCCCCAAATCTGTGTGTGCCCAGGGAAGGGGGACGTGGGGACTCCCTAGTGTGTCTGGGTGTGTCTCAGGCTGCGAGACCACCTACCTAGTGACACCCATCCAAGGACCATTTGGGAAAGCAAGCGGGGGATGTCGACGTGCCAGGCCACCACAATGGCTTGCGTTGACAGCCAAACCCATGCTGGGCTGAGCTTCGGGTCCTTCTTCCCACAGCTGCTGGCATTATCCCTCTGGTTGCTTCAGGGGCCACCCTGAAGCCCCCACTGCTGGGGGACTGAGTAGTGCCATCACCCCCACACTGGGATCTAGTGGGATCCCACATCACATCTGTGTCTAGCTGGAGCCAAGGGAGTTCCTGGGGGCCTCTTGACTGCCCATGTTAGAGTCCCACTTCTTCTGGGACTGGGGTGCAGACCCTGACTGTGTGATGTGAGCTAGGAAAGAGCAGCACCCTTGGGTGGTACCCATCACCGTGGCTCCTCTGGGAGGAGGTGTCCTTCTCCCCTCCACATGCCGTCTCAGGAATGTGCAGAGGGCAGCACTGTGCACCCCGGCTTCAAATGCAGGGATAGATAGGGTACACCATCCCCTCCAGCTCTGTCTGCCTGTGATTTGGGGTGCAACCAAAAGAAGACCCAAGCTCTTTGCACCAGCATCACCATCTCAGAGAATTAACAAGAGTAGCAGCAGATTAAAATACAGAAAGTAGGATCTGATGTCACCAGGACCTGCTGGATCTTTTCAGGTAATGTGCTGTGGGGCTTGTACAGGCTGGGACATGCCTCCATCCCCCTCTGGCATGTGTGCCAGGCTGGGGGGTTTCCCTGTGCACGGGTGGGTTTTGGGGCACGGCAGCTGCTGGTCCTTGGTGTCTTGAGCTGGAGCTGGGGCTGTGCAGAGGACAGCTTGAGCATTTAGTGAAGGATTTCAGAGCAGCCTTGGCCTCCAGTCAGAGCAGGCTGCAACAGGGAACATTTCGAAATTCTTTTGGATGAGGAAAATTCCACGCGCAGCCCCCCTCTGGAGAAAGTTTGGGATGGCTGAAATGTTTGGAGTGAGAGGCTTCTTGCTTTTGTTTACTCTAAACTATAACATTGGAGGTGGGAGGGGGGGAAAAACCCAAAAGTAAAAAAAAAAAGAAGAAGACAATAGGAGCCTATAAACAGAGCTGGCCCCAAGCAGGGCTGGGGCATCTCTCCAGCAGCGTGGAAGATGTGTCAGCACGCTCACCGTGTTACCCTGCTTTTCCCCCCCCAGCTCCAGTATGATCACACTTAATCTTTCAGGAGAACTCGGGTGTTGTTTTGGGGTTGGTTTTTTTTTCCGCTAGCAGAAAGTGAGCCAGTTAGTGTTTTTCCAACCTTCTCAACTCAGGCAGGGCACAGCCCCCATCCCCTGGCCTTTTGCTGCAGCCTCCAGCCTTGGTGAGGGCATTTCCCCACTTCTTGCCACTTTTCCACCTCTCCTTTTGACTTGGGGGCTCCCATCTTACTGACCTGGCACACGGCAAGGGACAGAGGTGCTGCAGCAATGAGGTGTTTCCCCAGCCTCCATCTCTTCCACGTTCCTTGCATCGTGCTGTGTCCCCTGAGCTGCCCTCTCTTAGCCAAGCAGGCAAGAGTCACCTCCAACCTTGGTGAAGACAAGCTGTGGTTATCCCATCAGGTACCAGAGCCTGCACAGACATCCACACAGCACACATGGCCGAGGGTCTGCAGCTGCCATCCTCCACCCACGCAGGGACACTGCTGCTGGTGGTGGCTTTATTTGGCCGCCCATGTGGCACTTAATGACACATGAAATCTCTCTCTGGCCCAAAAGGGATTTTGTTTTCAAAAGGAGTGACAGCAAATTGCTAGCTGGAGGAGTGTTTGTGTAAGGTGAGCTGTTTGTTTTGGCCCAGGATTTTGGCTGACCTGGGTGCCTTCGTGCCTCGGACGGAGCTGAGCACGATGGCTCCCAGCCCCCGGCCACACT
>NW_009952688.1:111719-119554 GCF_000747805.2 Chaetura pelagica | reverse complement strand
CCCCAGCCAAACCCTGGGCCCCAGTAAGGGGGAGAGGATTATTTTTCCCCCCTCATTTTTCCCCCCCCTCATTTTTGGTGTTTTGTTTTTTTTTTAAATATATGTTTTCTATAGCGCTAATTAGATGGGCTTGAGCCCCAGCCAAGGCAAACACACCTGGGGGAGCCTCACCTTACAGACCCCATCTGCTGTATCGGGGGCTCTGGTCCCCACACAGCCACTGCCTGGCCCCTTTCTAGGAGAGGGGGCTGCTGCGGGGTGGTGGGGAGGGGGTAGGACCACTCCCATGGTAAGCCACCAAGCAGCCTCCGCAGAGGAGGAGAGCCCAGCAAGGCGTCTTGGGGAGATGGTGCAAAGGCAGCAGGGTCACCTGGTGAAGCTCCGTCCCACAGCAAGACCCCCGTACAGCGTGGAACTGAGGTATCTCACCGCCCCACCCCCCGCCATGGGTACTGTGGTGGAATGGGGCTCTCCATCCTCTGGGGCAGGATTTGGATTTGGGGAGGGATGCGGGGGGTACCTGAAAAGTTTTGCCCTCCTGGGCTGACAGCATTGGGTTCCTCAAGCTGTTACAGCCCCCCAAATCTGTGTGTGCCCAGGGAAGGGGGACGTGGGGACTCCCTAGTGTGTCTGGGTGTGTCTCAGGCTGCGAGACCACCTACCTAGTGACACCCATCCAAGGACCATTTGGGAAAGCAAGCGGGGGATGTCGACGTGCCAGGCCACCACAATGGCTTGCGTTGACAGCCAAACCCATGCTGGGCTGAGCTTCGGGTCCTTCTTCCCACAGCTGCTGGCATTATCCCTCTGGTTGCTTCAGGGGCCACCCTGAAGCCCCCACTGCTGGGGGACTGAGTAGTGCCATCACCCCCACACTGGGATCTAGTGGGATCCCACATCACATCTGTGTCTAGCTGGAGCCAAGGGAGTTCCTGGGGGCCTCTTGACTGCCCATGTTAGAGTCCCACTTCTTCTGGGACTGGGGTGCAGACCCTGACTGTGTGATGTGAGCTAGGAAAGAGCAGCACCCTTGGGTGGTACCCATCACCGTGGCTCCTCTGGGAGGAGGTGTCCTTCTCCCCTCCACATGCCGTCTCAGGAATGTGCAGAGGGCAGCACTGTGCACCCCGGCTTCAAATGCAGGGATAGATAGGGTACACCATCCCCTCCAGCTCTGTCTGCCTGTGATTTGGGGTGCAACCAAAAGAAGACCCAAGCTCTTTGCACCAGCATCACCATCTCAGAGAATTAACAAGAGTAGCAGCAGATTAAAATACAGAAAGTAGGATCTGATGTCACCAGGACCTGCTGGATCTTTTCAGGTAATGTGCTGTGGGGCTTGTACAGGCTGGGACATGCCTCCATCCCCCTCTGGCATGTGTGCCAGGCTGGGGGGTTTCCCTGTGCACGGGTGGGTTTTGGGGCACGGCAGCTGCTGGTCCTTGGTGTCTTGAGCTGGAGCTGAGCCTGTGCAGAGGACAGCTTGAGCATTTAGTGAAGGATTTCAGAGCAGCCTTGGCCTCCAGTCAGAGCAGGCTGCAACAGGGAACATTTCGAAATTCTTTTGGATGAGGAAAATTCCACGCGCAGCCCCCCTCTGGAGAAAGTTTGGGATGGCTGAAATGTTTGGAGTGAGAGGCTTCTTGCTTTTGTTTACTCTAAACTATAACATTGGAGGTGGGAGGGGGGGAAAAACCCAAAAGTAAAAAAAAAAAGAAGAAGACAATAGGAGCCTATAAACAGAGCTGGCCCCAAGCAGGGCTGGGGCATCTCTCCAGCAGCGTGGAAGATGTGTCAGCACGCTCACCGTGTTACCCTGCTTTTCCCCCCCCAGCTCCAGTATGATCACACTTAATCTTTCAGGAGAACTCGGGTGTTGTTTTGGGGTTGGTTTTTTTTTCCGCTAGCAGAAAGTGAGCCAGTTAGTGTTTTTCCAACCTTCTCAACTCAGGCAGGGCACAGCCCCCATCCCCTGGCCTTTTGCTGCAGCCTCCAGCCTTGGTGAGGGCATTTCCCCACTTCTTGCCACTTTTCCACCTCTCCTTTTGACTTGGGGGCTCCCATCTTACTGACCTGGCACACGGCAAGGGACAGAGGTGCTGCAGCAATGAGGTGTTTCCCCAGCCTCCATCTCTTCCACGTTCCTTGCATCGTGCTGTGTCCCCTGAGCTGCCCTCTCTTAGCCAAGCAGGCAAGAGTCACCTCCAACCTTGGTGAAGACAAGCTGTGGTTATCCCATCAGGTACCAGAGCCTGCACAGACATCCACACAGCACACATGGCCGAGGGTCTGCAGCTGCCATCCTCCACCCACGCAGGGACACTGCTGCTGGTGGTGGCTTTATTTGGCCGCCCATGTGGCACTTAATGACACATGAAATCTCTCTCTGGCCCAAAAGGGATTTTGTTTTCAAAAGGAGTGACAGCAAATTGCTAGCTGGAGGAGTGTTTGTGTAAGGTGAGCTGTTTGTTTTGGCCCAGGATTTTGGCTGACCTGGGTGCCTTCGTGCCTCGGACGGAGCTGAGCACGATGGCTCCCAGCCACTGGCCAGCTTTGGAGCACAGAGAGGGATGGGGGGAGATCTGGGCAGAGGGATGCTGTGGGGCCCCTCTCCTGCTCAGGGTTCCCAGCGCCAGGCTGGAGTTCACCAGGAGCACCAGGATTGCATGCAGCATTCACATGTATGTACATACACGTGTCTGTCCCCTACATATATGGAAACATATGCTCTTGAGTGAGCTCCAAAACCAGCTTATGGGGTGGAGTTTGTTCTGTGGGATGCAAATGCTGCTGGGGGGTTAAATGTGGGGGTGCAGGCTGGTACCCAGCTGCCCTCTCATGCCAGGAGAGCCACATGTTCACCAAAACTTCCACCAGACTGGGCTGAGCCCAGAGTCAGAAAGAGTCCCAAATCCTAAAATGTTCCTGGGACAGGAAAAGCCTTTCCCACCCTGCTGTAATCACAGGGTAGCCCAGTTGCCTGTGACAGGTCCCACCCGTATCCCCAGATCTAGCACCGTGCCAGTCTCCGTCCCACGACCCTGTGCCCATGACAGTGGGGAGAAAGCCCTGCCACAATTCCATCCCACCATCCTAAAAATAAATCTCCCAGCTGTAAAGAAGCCCACCAGCACTACAGCGACAGTGCTGCTGGGTTTCTTTACAGCCGGGAGATTATTTTTAGGAATTTCTCTGGTGCATGGCTTGGAGGGGGAGTGTGGGGATGGGGATGGGGATGGAGACAGAGGGACCCCTTCTCTCCCCCCTCTGAATGAAATCCTGCCAGCTGGCGTGGCATTTGGGCTGCTGGCTGCTAACAGAGCCCTTGCTGTTTTGGCCTTTGTCGATGCCTCTAGTTACAACCGGGAGCCAGACACTTCTCCTTCCCATGGGATGGAGCAGGAGAAGGCGGAGATTGGGATATTGAGCGAGGAGTTTTCTGACTGGGGTAAGAGAAGAGCCTGACCTCCAGAAAGCAACCACCATGCTGAGGTGTGGGGTGTCCCCCTGGACCTCCAGCAGCAGGTCCCACTAGCAGCTGCCAGCTCCACGGAAAGAAGAGGTGACCCTCGGGGCATGGGGATGGTGTGGGCTTGGCTTTGGACACGAGTGGTGCTGTGGTCAGCATCACATGGGGATACCCATTGCCAGAGAATGAGGTGGTGGCATTGGTTGGGGTTGAATGGAGATGTGAATTGTACCCAACTTGGAGATGAATGGGTTCCCTGAGTGGTTTTGGGGTGAACCCAGCGTTTGGGCTGCACTGGGGTTAACTCCAGTCCTGGGCTGCACTGGGTTTAGCCCCACCTTTGGACTGTGTAACCCCGTGGTTGGTCTGAGCTGAGGTTAGCCCCAGTTCTGGGCTTCATTGATATTTGGACTGTGCTGGGGTTAGCCCTGTGCTTGGGCTGAGCTGGAGTTTAACTCCGTGTTTGGGCTGAGCTGGGGTTAACCCTACTCCTGAGCTGTGCTGAGTTTAACCCCACTTTTGGACTGCATAACCCCATGTTTGGACTATTCTGGGTCTAACACCACATTTTGGCTGAGCTGAGGTTAACCCCACTCCTGGATATAGCTGAATCTGGACTGCACTGTATTTAAGCCCAAATTTGGGCTCTGCTGGATATAATCCCAGTCCTGAGCTAAATTGGGTTTAATCCCACTTCTGGGTTGAGTGGAATTTAATCCTGCCCTTCAGCTATGTGGGATATGATCCCATGTTGGGGCTGCCATGAGCTAAGCCTCACAAGGGGGCTGTACTGGGTTTAAGCCCAAGTTTAGGCTGTTACTGATTTCACTGGCCTCACAGGGCAAGGCTGTAACTGGTTTTAGTGGTTAACTGGGGCAATTCCAGTGTGCAGGGATTGCACTGGATGCAATTTTGTGTGTGTGTGTGTGTGTGTGTGTGCTGGCTTAGCTCAGCCTTGTGTGGTACCTCCCCAGCAGGCATAGGGAGCTGTGGGTGCTCAGCAGCCCACTGAAGGAGTGCAGAGGGAAGCAGCCCTTTTTGAGGTCTTCAAGGCCCCAGAGAGGCTGGGAACGACAACAGGGTCTCTTCGCCTTGGACTCAGAGATCATCTCCCCAGAAGTACCCAGAGGTGGACAAGGAGGGTGGCCAGGCACTGCCAGTGATCCTGGGGGCTGTGCATTGCCCTGGAGGTGGTGGAGGGACACGTTTCCCTTCATGCAAGCACCCGTTGCTGGGCTTTCTCCAGGCACCCAGTGGTTAGGAGGGTGCCAGTGGCATTTAATGGACAGGGATGACTGGCTGCAGGGGACTGTCACAGCAGTGGGGTTGAGGCTCCCCTTGCCCCAAAGGTGCATGTTGATGCAGTGATGGTGGAGGTCACCAGTGTTGCAGGGGTGGGATGCTGATGGGTTTCTGGGCAGATCAAGGGCCATGTAGATGGGTTTGGGTTATGCCATGGCTTTTGCAGGGCTGCTGGAGGAGATGCTGTGCTCCCAACCCTGCAGGACAGCAAGAAGAGGGAAATTCCTGCCGCTTTAAAACACTGCTGCCCTTGGCCACGGAATGGGTTTCCCACAGAAAAAGAGAGGAGGGTCTGGGGTGCAGGGCCAGGGATGTTCCCCCAGCTGAGGCACAGGAATGCAGCATGATGCCATCTTCAAGGGGGTTACAGCCAACCAGCATCAGGCATCGCCCACTGCAGGGCAGCTTTCTGCAGGTGGGTGTCTCTGGCAGGGTGGAGCATCTGGCGGGCGGGGGTGCCAAGTGCTCTTGGGTAACTTAACCACATCTCCACTGCAGAGATGCTGCCTCAGACCATCCTGGGGATAGTTTGGGAGGCACCCCAGTTTTCTGTGTTCAGTGGGGAACATCCTGTGTCTCCCTGCTGCTTTCTTCAGCCCTGAGGCACAGCATCATCTGCTCGTGTCACCACCGCCACCACCCCCTGCTCTGTGTGCGGCTCGTCCTCTTTGAAGAGCAACTTCAAATGAAGCAAAGCAAAAAAAAAATAAAAAGCAGAACAGAGCCCACTGTCTTTCAAAGCGTCGAGTGCAATAGAAAGTTGGCCTCCCCCAAGAGTCTGTGCTGGGCTTTGCCAGGCTATTGCAGGGCATGGCACAGAGTGGCTGTGCTGGGGGGACTGTCGCACCCCGCGCAGGCATTGGTGCTGCTGCGCGTGACCGTGATGCCGGGGGATGTTCTGGCTCACAGCATTTCAGTCTGAGTGCAGGAAGGGGCTGACAGTGGGTTTTCTCTTCTCGGCTCCCCAAAAAACTTCCAGGTGAGCTCAAATGGTGCCGAGCAGGACAGCAGGGTCAGCGCAGGATGGAGAGAGGCAGCTTACATTGCTGGCTCACATCCATGGGTCACTCTGGCCCTGCTGGTGACGGGAGCATCGCGTGCTGAGGGAGCGGAGCCGGGCACCACTGCCCACCCTGCCAGGGCCAAGCCACAGCCCCAGCCCCAGCTGGGTCCCTCTGCCCCAGCCATGACTCCAGGTCACCAAGCTCCGGGCGGGTGGCAGACGCCTCTTGGGCCAGGATTAGCATGCAGGGAGGAAAAAAAGCTCTGATTGTTCCTTCTGTCCCGGCTCAGCTCCAAGACCGCTGTGCTGGGACTCCCTGTTCCCAGGATGTGTCATGGCCAGAGAAAGCATAGAGGGATGCTTTCTCTGCCTGTGTGCCCACCCGTGAGGGTGCAGAGCTACTGAGGAAGGTGTGCATTGGTTTGCCTGCCTCTTTTTCCCTCAGGGAGGGAGTTTGGTTGCGGAAAGTAAAGGGATCCTTTTTGGGCAGGCTGTTTTGCAGGTCTGGCTGGCCAGAGCTACTGGCCCCTCACCATGCTGCCACGGGCAGGTGAAGGCTTTGGGTCTTCCCCCAGCTCTGTGGCTCCTTTCCCTGTTGTTTGTGACCTTCAGGTGGGTGAGGATGGGTTTGCCCTGTTTCTTCTCTCTTCTCGGCTCTGGCTGGGTTTTGGCAATGCACAGGTGGGTCATTTACTAGGCCATTGTTTGTGTGCCTTTGGAATGCTTGATGCTGCCTTCCCCCACACTGTGCTGGCAGAGGTGGGCAGCTGCCCAGAAGAGCATATCTGAGGCAGGGGAGCTCATGGGAAGCTGAAGTGAGAATGGAGAGAGCTGAGGGAGGGGGGCTGAGATGGACAGTGCTGGAGGGTGGGAGGATGCAGGGTGGTCCTCACAGTAGGGGACCATTTGGAGAATCACCATGGAGATTAGGGGTTGGGATGCAGATGGGGACTGGGTCTGGAGGGATGCCCTCTGCCACCACATGGGGATCTGGGGTCTGTTGGCAATGCCACCAGCAGCCAGGCTGGCCAGGAGGAGTTTGTGCTGTTCCCCGAGGATATTACCAGAGCTGACTGCAAATCATGCTGTGTCCCTGCCTCCTCCCTTATCCACGCAGGGGAAAGGTCCCTTTCAGCATTGTAGGGTCATTTTCACACACTGGTCTTGAAGCACTCAGCAGCCCTGAGGGCTGGTAAACTCATGTCAGCAGTGTGCCAGCTTCCAGAGTGTAAACCCCTGCCATGGAGAAGCCCAGAGACTGATGTGTGCAGCAGTTCTGCCTTCACCCTCTGCAGTTTTTGCATGAAAACCCAGGGTGGCTGGGAGAAGAAGTGATTTTATTTTTAAACTATTTCTGTCTCTCCACACTAAGACACTCTCCCTTCTTCCTGACCCCCCCAGCACCATCCCCTTAACTCTGGCCCACATGATGTTTGGAGTTATTTTTGGTACTGCTTTTAAATGTATTTTAAGTCTTCTTTTTTTTTTTTTTTCTTTTCTTTCTTTTTTTTTTTTTTTCCATCACCAAAATATTTTATTTTCAGGCCGAATGTTCCCAGTTAGTTACCAGCATAGTTTTGGCAGAGAACTTTTAACTGATGTTTCTTGGGAACATTTCTGTGAGTGGTTTGGTAGGAAAAGCTTATGACAGCCTCATGAAATTATTTTGTTTGGGGCTTGTGTCTGAGGCTGCCTGGCATGTTCAGGATGGGGCTGATGTGGGCTGCCACACGCCTTCTCCCCAGCATTTCCAGGACTGCAGCATGTCTGCTTGTAGCTCTTGTTTCTTTCCCCACATGGTTTGGTCTGTGGCCATGGGCACCTGCCTGCAGGAGAAGAACTGGCAGCTGTTCCAGGTACCTATCCACAGCTTGAGCATCCCTCCCCTGATCAACCCCCTTGAATGTCAAACCCCAGAGCCTCAGGGGACATGGATTTACATCCACGGGCTGCAGCTTGCACTTGTGCCTGGTGAGGAGCTCACTGCCTCCCATGCCCTCAAGCCCCTGCCCCCCTGCATCAGGAGCAGCGCCCAACCAAACCTGCCTGTTTGTGGGAGGT
>NW_009952688.1:110043-111593 GCF_000747805.2 Chaetura pelagica | reverse complement strand
GACAGTGTGATGCTGGCTGGGTGGACAGGGTAGTGCTGGCTGATATGTGCAGGATGATGCAGGCTGGAATGGTGCCTCTAGGCAACACTGGCTGGCACAGACAGGAGTGGGAAGGCCAGATCTATGGCTGAAGTTGACTCATGGAGAATGGCGTTCACATCCCTTCCTCAGCATCCCTCTCACAGGTGGTCTCTAAGTGGGAGGAAGGGATTTCAGGGCTATTCTCCCTTAGGCCCAGAGACCCCAAGTGGCTCAGCAGGGCACAGTCATGCAAGGAGCAGCCCTATAGCTGGCAAGGGGATGGGCAGTGATGTGGGACCCCCAGCCAGCTCCACTCTCAGTACGATCTGAGTTCTCATGGGCCTGCTGCCCTGGCTGTATGAGCCTCTTCAGATCTAATTGCTGTCTCCTGCTGCATAAAAACAGACCACAATTTCTCTTTGCTGCGTTCCTGCTCCAGCTGCACCAATGCAGGTCTCTGGACCACCCCAGGGCTGGAAGCCAGCCAGGGCTCCCAGCACAGGATTTCAATGGCAAAAAGCCCTTAATCCTGCCAGCCCACGCAGCCCCAAGCTCCTGATCTGTGTTTGCCCTTTGCATCCCCTCTCTAGACTCCTTGGTGGCTGGAGACTGGCTGTGTCAGTGGCACAGAACCTCCCAGGTGTCCTGGCCAGGGTCCTTGTGGTGCTGTCCCTGTGCTGTCCCCAGCAGGATTGAATGAGATGAGGAGGAGGTGCTGGGTGCATGGTCCTGCAGGGATGCTCCTGTAGGTTCTGGACCCTGCCAGCCACCTAGTGATAGGGGATAACAGCCTCTCCCTCCCTGCTCTGCCTCCTACAGATGCACAGTCCCATCCCAGGCCTGGGCAGGGTGATGGTGTTCCTGGCAGCAGCCCTGGCGTCTGCCTCCCTCGCTGTTCCCGAGGGCTGGGGAGAGGAAGGTGAGCACGCTCAGAATCCCCTGCAAAGCCCCCACATCCCAGGCCTATTCCCCCCAGGTGGGCACAGACCTACTGGAGTCAGCCCCACAGCGATGGGTGTCCTCCGGCCAGCAGCCCCCCACCTGCAGCTGCCCATTGCCCAACCCCAGCAGGGACCAGTCCTTCCCAGTCCCTTGTGGCGATTCCCACATGAAGCAGGACCCCACAGCCAGCACCCAGGGGGTGCAGCCCCAGGCTGCCCACCTTGACCCTCAGCCCTGGTATGGAGGTGCTGACACCCATCTGGGGATGTGTGTGTCCCCGCAGGTGTGCAGTACGGACAGGTGGGGACAGATGTGACCCTGTTGTGTGCCGGTGCCCGTGACAGGTGGGTGTTTTCCATGCACACCAGGGGATTTATCCCTTGGGATGGATTTACAAGGTAGGACTGAGGTGACCCCGCTGTCCCCATCCCTCCTGGTCTCTCCTCCCCAGCTCGCAGGTGCAATGGAGACGGGCAGGTGCTGCAGCCCTGCCAGAGGGCTCGGCCATCCGGGAGGGAGCCCTGGTGCTGCCCCGTGCCAGCCTGGCCGCCGCGGGAACCTACAGCTGCCACGGCGGGGGCGGGGGG
>NW_009952688.1:104960-109661 GCF_000747805.2 Chaetura pelagica | reverse complement strand
ACGCGGCCTCCCCCCCTGCCAATAGCTCTGCCAGCACCAGAGGGGCTGTGTAAGAGAAGCAGGTCATCTGCAAGCTGCTGAGTGTTTCAGCACACTTCAGGATGAAAGGAATCCCGAGGGCATCGCTGCTTCTAATTATCCCAGCCAGCCAAATTAGCAGGCTGCTTTGAAGTCAGCTGGAGTCCACAGAATATAGCCCTGCTGAAAGCTGCTGGAGAGGGGCAGGGGAGGGGGCCATGTGAGGGGCTTGTGGGGAGGGGGCAGTGGGAAGCACGGGCCACAGGGTGAGGGTGAAGACAGCTGCTAGGGACCTGCTTTTATCAGCATCCCTGTGCTGTTGCTGCTGCTGTGTGATGAAACCCTGAGTGGGGAGGTGGGTCCTGTGAGAAGAACCCTCCTGGGCACCCCACAGTCTCATTCTCTAAGGCCCCCAGCTCCTGCTGCCAGGCTGCTCACTGGCAGGGCTGGGCATGGGGTCAGCCCCATCTTCCATGCTGTGCTGCCCACATGGATCAATCAAGGAATGGGGTGCAACAGAGGAGCCCTGCAGGATTGCTGCAGTCCAGGGCAGCCCCCCTGTCACTTCTCATGATGGGTCATGTTGGGGTTGGCTTCAGTGTTGTTCCCTTATCCTCGCTGTTTTCCAGCTTTCCATGGCAGGAAGAAGTCGCTGACGGGTGAAGAGAGGCGGAGGTAGGAGTGGCTTCCACCCTGGTCCTGTGCCCTGGGGACTGGCTCCTATCCCAAAGGCTCTGCCACTGGGATCCCCAAAACAAGGGCTGGTTGTACCCATAGTGGAGCCACCTCTGCAAACCTGGGGACCTGGGAGAAGGGTTTGCCTTAGGGAGGGAACTTCCCAGGAGGGACCTTCCCAGGATGGGTGGTGGAGCTGGGGTGGGGTTCGCATGCTCAGAGGGAGCTGCTGGGCTCTGGAGGGGTGAGGGCAGCTCCCAGAACACTGCCTAAGCCATAATGTGGGCTACCACCTCCACTGGGCTCTTGGTGTCACCAGCAAGCTATGCCTGGCGGGCAGGGGGGACCTGTCACCACCCTGCCTACTTGACTGCAGGAACAAGAGCGGGCACATGGGGCCATGCCTGCAGGATCCGTCCCAGCCCGGCACCTGCACTGTCCATGGGTCAGAGTTCTGGAGCTCCTACCGCCTGAACATCACTGAGGTGAACCCACTGGGCTCCAGCTTCCGTCTCCTTGACATCACCATGCAGGCCATCAGTGAGTCCCCATCCATCCATCTGTCCATCCCTGTGTCCTTCCATCCCCTGGGCATCCAGACCCAGGTGGCAGTGGAGAGCCCAGCACCCCAGCAGTGCAGTGGGACAAGGGCTCCCTGATCTCTCCCGCACAGTTAAGCCAGACCCTCCAGAGGGCTTGGTGGTGGAGCCCATCCCCCTGGCCCCACGGCGGCTCCTTGTGAGCTGGAAGTACCCTTCCTCTTGGCCCAAGGAGCCCCACTTCCAGCTCAGGTTCCGGCTCCAGTACCGGCCAGTCATCCACCGCTCCTGGTCTGTGGTAAGTGGTGGGCAAGGGAAGGCAAAGCCAACACGGGAGCAAGGTGGGCACAGGGTCCGGGAGGGCAGCAAGGGGTCCACCCTCCTGCTTCACAGCCCCCCTCTGCCTGGCACAGGTGGAGACAGTAAACCTCTCTGAGGTGATCACGGATGCCTTTGCTGGGCTGGAGCACGTGGTCCAGGTCAGTGCCAAGGATTTCCTGGATGCAGGGAACTGGAGCGAGTGGAGTGTGGAGGCCCGGGCGACACCGGTCAGAGGTATCAGCCCCCATCTTCCCTACCATCCGTCCCCAAAGCCCCTCCATCACCCTTCTCCAGTCCCTTCCTCATGGTCACCATTCCCCCAAATATTACTCAGAGCAAGCCCCATCTCCTGGGGTCCCTTAAAGTTGACCCAAAAAGCTGGTCCTGCACACCAGCCAAAACTGGCCTCACAGCAGGAGGCAGAGCTGCAGGGGGACAAGGCATCTCTCAGCCCCATGGCAGACTGTAGATGTGCTGTGGCCATCTGGGGATTGCCCCCCACAGCCTTGGAGCAGAGTGGGGCTTCCATAGCACCAGTAGCACCCTGGGACACCCTTGGACTCATAGGACCCCTGAGCCTTAGGGAAACCCTTCTTTGCTCATCTCTGTGGGTTCCTGGGGTGCTGCCTGTGATTTTGGATGAGTGATTCCCATGTCCTCTGTCCTTCTAGATCCAGCCACCATGGCAATAGAAGAAACCACTACAGACACCAGCCTGGAGAGCCTGGCTGAGGAGCCCTCCCAGGCTCCCAACCCTGAGCCCATCAGTGAGTAGAGCTGGAGGTAGAGGGCAGGAGTGGGGACTTCCCGCAGGCAGCTGCTTGCTTGGACACACATATGGCTGACAGTTATGGGAAGGGTCTCTTGCCTCATGCCCCTGTGTGTCTGGGATGCTGGGGGGCCCAGGACCTTGCAGTAGGTCCCCTGGTTGCCAGGGGCTGTGGCATCTCTTGGCCATGACAGTCTCTCTGTCCCAGACCGCAGCGAACCCCTGGAGAAGACAGCCATCCTGGTGTCCCTCGGGATCTTCGCCTTCTTCGTACTGGCTGCTGCTCTTGTCATCACCATCCTCATCTGGTAGGTTAGGTTTTGAAAAGGAAGGGTTTGTGTGACTGCTGTGCCCATCCCACTCTGGCCCCCAAACCCTCAGCGTGCGATGCCCCATGTTCCCCCAGCCCTCCTCTGGGTTCCCAGACAAAACAGGCATGATGCCAGCCCCATAAGGTGGTTCATTCTCCTCTTGTCCCCCCTGCCACACCAGTGCCTCTTCCCAACACATCCTGCCTGGCACTGCCCATCCTGCCTGGGGTTTTTATGATGAGCACACATCCATGGGACCTTTCTCTGTGTCCCGCAAAGATGCTGCTGCTTCTAACAATCCCCCAAAGCGTTCCTGTGGACTCTTCTGCTCCAGGGTCAGCACAGAGACCCCAACATATGCCCCTATGCATTGCCTGCTGGTCCTGTTTCCAGGTTCCCTCTCATCCTACCACTTCTGGGCTGTCCCTGCCATGCTGTGGCTCTGCCATACCTCCCTGTCCTCAGCCCTGTGCTGTTTCCTGACCAGCTCTGGCTGTAGCCCCGGAGCTGGCCCACTGGAGCAGCTGGGCACATCTGGATGGGGATGCAGACTGGGATCGCCAGGGACATGGGCAGTCCCAGTGCCGGGGGGTGGCGTTGCACAGGGTCCTCAGCCACTGCTGCTCTGTCCCTGCCAGGCTCCGTGCAAGGAAACACAGCAAGGATGAGACCAAACCCCACAACTTCTTGGTTGCTGCCACCCACTTGAAGGCGAGGCCAAGTGAGTCAGGGTACAGGGGAGTGGGATGAGGGGGGTGCAGAGGACGGATTGTGTGGAGTGGGGTATATCAGTGCCTCTTCTGACCCCCTACCCTTTCTCTCAGCAGAGGCTCAGATCCTGTAGTGAGCCGTGGCTGATTTCTTCTCCCTGCATCCGCTTGCCCACGCATGGGACTTGATGCCACTGCTGGCCCCCAAGGACCCCATGCCTCCTGGGTCACCCCACAGCCGTGGACATTTCCAGAGCCCCCAGCACCCTGGGGATGCAGGATGGACCCTAAGGAGAGAGACTTTGCTCCCAGGAGCTTTGGGCTGCCCATGCCCACCAGTTGCCAGCTGGAGGCCAGTGCGGGGGGGTGGCGTTGCACAGGGTCCTCAGCCACTGCTGCTCTGTCCCTGCCAGGCTCCGTGCAAGGAAACACAGCAAGGATGAGACCAAACCCCACAACTTCTTGGTTGCTGCCACCCACTTGAAGGCGAGGCCAAGTGAGTCAGGGTACAGGGGAGTGGGATGAGGGGGGTGCAGAGGACGGATTGTGTGGAGTGGGGTATATCAGTGCCTCTTCTGACCCCCTACCCTTTCTCTCAGCAGAGGCTCAGATCCTGTAGTGAGCCGTGGCTGATTTCTTCTCCCTGCATCCGCTTGCCCACGCATGGGCCTTGATGCCACTGCTGGCCCCCAAGGACCCCATGCCTCCTGGGTCACCCCACAGCCGTGGACATTTCCAGAGCCCCCAGCACCCTGGGGATGCAGGATGGACCCTAAGGAGAGAGACTTTGCTCCCAGGAGCTTTGGGCTGCCCATGCCCACCAGTTGCCAGCTGGAGGCACCTGGGACTGAGGGCGACGGGTCAGCCCCGCCGCCAAGCGCTGCTGAACACATGGGGATGAGATGCTGAGCCAGCCCCACTTCACTGCCTAGTGTCAGAGGGGAACCATGGTTACAGGCTCCCAGGGGTGAGGGCATCAGTGACCAGCGGGTGCTGAGCCCTGCCCGTCATCTCTGCACCAGCCACCAGCAGGCAGAAGGGAACCCACCCACCCTGTCCCTCTGCTGTGCTGCAGCTGGATGGAGCAGTGATGCCAATAAAGGGGATAGCATTGTCACTGCACTGCCAGGATGGAGGTGGTGCTGAGACAGGGGAAACATGAGTGGCAATAGGTGAGATGCCAGCTTGGGAACAGCCATTGAAGTAATTGCTCAGGGCTGGTCCCCATACAGGTAATTGTGGTCCCCAGGAGCATGAAGGGGCTCAGAGACTCTTGCCCAGGCCAGTTCATGCTGCTGCAGAGCAGGAGGCAGGCAGCTGCCTGGGACATCTCCCCCGCCTTCACCAGCCTGGCCGCC
>NW_009952688.1:99491-102658 GCF_000747805.2 Chaetura pelagica | reverse complement strand
CACTGCCTAGTGTCAGAGGTGAACCATGGTTACAGGCTCCCAGGGGTGAGGGCATCAGTGACCAGCGGGTGCTGAGCCCTGCCCGTCATCTCTGCACCAGCCACCAGCAGGCAGAAGGGAACCCACCCACCCTGTCCCTCTGCTGTGCTGCAGCTGGATGGAGCAGTGATGCCAATAAAGGGGATAGCATTGTCACTGCACTGCCAGGATGGAGGTGGTGCTGAGACAGGGGAAACATGAGTGGCAATAGGTGAGATGCCAGCTTGGGAACAGCCATTGAAGG
This sequence comes from Chaetura pelagica, assembly GCF_000747805.2. Taxonomy (NCBI): domain Eukaryota; kingdom Metazoa; phylum Chordata; class Aves; order Apodiformes; family Apodidae; genus Chaetura; species Chaetura pelagica. The sequence goes on along the minus strand of NW_009952688.1, from coordinate 102,375 downwards.
AAGTGCTCAGGGCTGGTCCCCATACAGGTAATTGTGGTCCCCAGGAGCATGAAGGGGCTCAGAGACTCTTGCCCAGGCCAGTTCATGCTGCTGCAGAGCAGGAGGCAGGCAGCTGCCTGGGACATCTCCCCTGCCTTCACCAGCCTGGCAGCAGGGACAGGACCCTCTGCACAGCCCCCGTTGCTCAGCATGTGGCCCCCTCCTCGCACCTCAGCCCAGCCCCTCTAATGGCTTCCATGTGTTGGCACCTCCCGACCCCGGTGCTCAGCGCCAGCAGCCCGATGAGATCCAGATGGGGCTGGGTGGAAAGTCAGGCAGCAGCAGCCCAGGGAGCACAGCCAGCGTGGGCTGAGTCCCTGCGCCTGCCCTGCCAGGGAGATGTGTCACTCCCAGCTGGACCCCCAGGCTGCCCTTGAACCTGGGGTGCAGAGTGGCCTGGAGGGGAGGAACGTCCCAAAAGGGTCTTTATGGGGACTGTGTTGGAGAGAAGGTGGGCAGGGCTGTGCCCTTTGACATGTTCATGTGCGTACAGACTCTCTGTCCTTCCTGTGTGCCCCTGTGCTCCCACCCCAGGTGTGAGGGGCACATGGGCCACCCATGCTGGTCTTTGGCTTTGTGGGCTTCCATTCCCTCACTGCCTCCTTCTCCAGTGTGCTACTGGGGGGTGACAGGAGCAGAGCTCTCTGCAGAGCAGGTAAGGCAGGTCACTAGGCTGGGGAGATGTAAGGACCCACATCCTGCCTGGGCTTCTGGGACCAACAGCCACATCCCCTCTCCCAGGTGCATCCCAGAACTTGCCAACTCCACTTGTGTCACACTGCCATCACCTTCTGGACTCTGGTCCCCAGCATCCAACCCAGCCAGCACCCCTTCTGGTGTATCATGGTCACCCTTGTCTCACTTGGTCACCAGCATGGCACAGGCAAACCTTTCAATGTGGAAACTGCTCTTGCCACCACCAGATCCCACTTCGCTGCTGCTGTGGAGGGAATCAGAGCTGTTGTTTTCCATAGAATGCTGTTGAACACGGGTGATGTCCATCCCAGAGCTGTGACTCCAGCATTTGCAAACTGAGCTGAGTGGTTTCCTGGCACCTGGTGCTGGTTTAGAGGCCATTGCCTGCTCAAAATAGAGGAGCACAACAGCCAGGAAATGGAAGTGAGAGTGAGCCAGCAGCTGTTGTTCCCATATCGTGCCTGCTTATAAATTCCGGCAGGTCCAGGCTTGCTCCAAATAGAAGGGGATTGCTGCTGGCTGGGGGGAGCAGAGACCACTGAAGCCTTGCTCATCCACACAGGAACATGTGTCTGCTTTGTGCAACTCAGGTGGGTAGATGAAAAATGACAGGCAGAGAGGGCCCATAGTCCTTCTGTCCCCATGTGCAAAGCCCTCTGTCCCCTTCCTTAGAGCTTGCCTGACTTGCTGGTGCAGGCATCCAGTTCTGGTGACCAGGGCAGCTTGAGTGCAGGAGATGCATATCTGCTCCTCATCATTCTACCCTGCTGTCCTTGACCATGAAAGGTGACCCCTTTCCTCTCTGATGGAAGCTTTAGAGATGGCATTTGGCAGCTGAAGATACTGAGAGTAAGTGAGAGGTCTTAACACCACCATGAGGTCCTGCCTGTGCTGCAGCTGCCTGCTGGGCTGCCCTGTGTCTCAGCTCCCTGCCTCAGCAGCCTGTAAATGTGTGACGCAGGTATCAAGGACTCCAAGGAAGCAGCAAGTTCGGTGTTTGGGGGGCGAAAGGTGCTTGGTGCTGGCTGCTGCACTCCCAGCTGCCAGGGGGAGGATGCTCTGGCACTGGACATGGGTGAACAGGGCTCTCCAGTGGGCCAGTGAAGATGCAAGGGGAGGGCTGGAGTGGGCAGCCATCTGGGATCGAGGAGAGGGCTCCAGATGCCAAAGTCAACTTTGCCTTCACGCTGTGGAGAAGAAAAACAGGAAGGGACCATGAGAGCAGTCCCAGTGCTGGCACCTCCCTGTCCCACTGCAGGGCCAGGGCACTTCCTCCAGGACTCGGGCTCTTCAGAGGTTTCCTGCTGCAGGCTTGAGCCCTCCCTGGATGCACCCTGCCCAGAGTAGCCAGAGACACTTCCAAACGTGCCCTGTTGCTGTATCCCACCCTTCCTAGGGCCAATGATGAGCCAAGATCGCTTGGGGAGCTGGTGCAAGATAGGCGTGAGGATGCTGAGGCTGTGCCAGATCGAAATAGCCTGTGGGCTGCATCCATGAGGAACAGGAATGAGTCCAATTCCCTGGCATGGGACAGGGAGCAACCCAAGCCCAGCAGGAGAAAAGTGCAGGAGAGTATGTTCCCAGTCCTGCTGGAGGTACAAAACTTCCAGCAGGCAAAGCTACACACCAGGGAAGGTCCCCAACACCAAGGTGCAGAAAGGTCTATCTCCCTGTCACCACCCCAGCACAGGGTGGCCCCATCCAGAGCATCTCTTGGGCAGGGTCTGGGATACACCAGCTGCCCAGATGTCTGCAGGGATTGTTTAGGAAAGCAATCGCCTGGGCAAAAGCCTTTGCAGCAGGGCACTGGTTGTGGAGGGTTGTGCAGTGGTGCCTGGGCTGCTTGACTGCCACCAACCCTGCCAAATATCTGGGCTGACCCTCAAGCACAGCCTCCTCCTCTCCCTGCCTTGCTGCCAGGATCAGCCCGCATTTTGCAGGGGAGGAGGCGGGTTGCACAGAACCGAGAAGCAAAACAGTCTCAGCTTACCTCTGATGGCTGCTCCTGCTCCCTTTTCCACCACATCCTGAGCCAAGGAAAGAAGTAAAAGCAGCTCCAGCAGATTGTGGAGGCCACAAAGACCTGAAACATGTATGTGTCACGAGATGAGGGAGAAAGAAAACGGTACATATACAGCCTGTGGTTCAG